>NC_056437.1:11499634-11639634 GCF_018296145.1 Oncorhynchus tshawytscha
GTACTGTTGTAGTAGTACTGTAGCAGTAGTACTGTAGCAGTAGTACTGTTGTAGTACTATAGCAGTAGTACTAGTAGTACTGTAGTAGTAGTGCTGTAGCAGTAGTACTGTAGTAGTACTGTAGCTGTAGTACTAGTAGTACTGTAGTAGTACTGTAGCAGTAGCACTGTTGTAGCAGTAGTACTGTAGCAGTAGTACTGTTGTAGTAGTACTGTAGCAGTAGTACTGTAGTAGTAGTGCTGTAGCAGTAGTACTGTAGTAGTACTGTAGCTGTAGTACTAGTAGTACTGTAGCTGTAGTACTAGTAGTACTGTAGTAGTACTGTAGCAGTAGTACTGTAGCAGTAGCACTGTTGTAGCAGTAGTACTGTAGCAGTAGTACTGTTGTAGTAGTACTGTAGCAGTAGTACTGTAGTAGTAGTGCTGTAGCAGTAGTACTGTAGTAGTACTGTAGCTGTAGTACTAGTAGTACTGTAGTAGTACTGTAGCAGTAGTACTGTAGCAGTAGCACTGTTGTAGCAGTAGTACTGTAGCAGTAGTACTGTTGTAGTAGTACTGTAGCTGTAGTACTGTAGCAGTAGCACTGTTGTAGCAGTAGTACTGTAGCAGTAGTACTGTTGTAGTAGTACTGTAGCAGTAGTACTGTAGCAGTAGTACTGTTGTGGTAGTACTGTAGCAGTAGTACTGTTGCAGTAGTACTGTAGCAGTACTGTAGTAGTACAGTAGCAGTAGTACTGTTGTAGTAGTACTGTAGCAGTAGTAATGTAGCAGTAGTACTGGTAGTACTGCAGTAGTACTGTAGCAGTAGTACTGTAGCAGTAGTACTGTAGCAGTAGTACTGTTGTAGTAGTACTGTAGCAGTAGTACGGTTGTAGTAGTACTGTAGCAGTAGTACTGCTGTAGTACTATAGCAGTAGTACTAGTAGTACTGTAGTAGTAGTGCTGTAGCAGTAGTACTGTAGTAGTACTGTAGCAGTAGTACTAGTAGTACTGTAGTAGTACTGTAGCAGTAGTACTGTTGTAGTAGTACTGTAGCAGTAGTACTGTAGCAGTAGTACTGTTGTAGTACTATAGCAGTAGTACTAGTAGTACTGTAGTAGTAGTACTGTAGCAGTAGCACTGTTGTAGCAGTAGTACTGTAGCAGTAGTACTGTTGTAGTAGTACTGTAGCTGTAGTACTGTAGCAGTAGCACTGTTGTAGCAGTAGTACTGTAGCAGTAGTACTGTTGTAGTAGTACTGTAGCAGTAGTACTGTAGCAGTGTTACTGTAGCAGTAGTACTGTAGCAGTAGTGCTGTAGCAGTAGTACTGTTGTAGTAGTACTGTAGCAGTAGTACTGTAGCAGTAGTACTGTTGTAGTAGTACTGTAGCAGTAGTACTGTTGCAGTAGTACTGTAGCAGTACTGTAGTAGTACAGTAGCAGTAGTACTGTTGTAGTAGTACTGTAGCAGTAGTAATGTAGCAGTAGTACTGTTGTAGTAGTACTGTAGCAGTAGTACTGTAGCAGTGTTACTGTAGCAGTAGTACTGTAGCAGTAGTGCTGTAGCAGTAGTACTGTTGTAGTAGTACTGTAGCAGTAGTACTGTAGCAGTAGTACTGTTGTAGTAGTACTGTAGCAGTAGTACTGTTGCAGTAGTACTGTAGCAGTACTGTAGTAGTACAGTAGCAGTAGTACTGTTGTAGTAGTACTGTAGCAGTAGTAATGTAGCAGTAGTACTAGTAGTACTGCAGTAGTACTGTAGCAGTAGTGCTGTAGCAGTAGTACTGTTGTAGTAGTACTGTAGCACTAGTACTGTTGTAGTAGAACTGTAGCACTAGTACTGTTGTAGTAGTACTGTAGCAGTAGTACTGTTGTAGTAGTACTGTAGCAGTAGTACTGTTGTAGTACTATAGCAGTAGTACTAGTAGTACTGTAGTAGTAGTGCTGCAGCAGTACTGTAGCAGTAGTACTAGTAGTACTGTAGTAGTACTGTAGCAGTAGTACTGTAGTAGTACTGTTGCAGTAGTAGTGTAGCAGTAGTACTGTTGTAGTAGTACTGTTGTAGTAGAACTGTAGCACTAGTACTGTTGTAGTAGTACTGTAGCAGTAGTACTGTTGTAGTAGTACTGCAGCAGTAGTACTGTTGTAGTACTATAGCAGTAGTACTAGTAGTACTGTAGTAGTAGTGCTGTAGCAGTACTGTAGCAGTAGTACTAGTAGTACTGTAGTAGTACTGTAGCAGTAGTACTGTAGTAGTACTGTTGCAGTAGTAGTGTAGCAGTAGTACTGTTGTAGTAGTACTGTTGTAGTACTATAGCAGTAGTACTAGTAGTACTGTAGTAGTAGTGCTGTAGAGTAGTACTGTAGTAGTACTGTAGCAGTAGTACTAGTAGTACTGTAGCAGTAGTACTGTTGTAGTAGTACTGTAGCAGTAGTACTGTTGTAGTACTATAGCAGTAGTACTAGTAGTACTGTAGTAGTAGTGCTGTAGCAGTAGTACTGTAGTAGTACTGTTGCAGTAGTACTAGTAGTACTGTTGCAGTAGTACTAGTAGTACTGTAGCAGTAGTACTGTAGCAGTAGTACTGTTGTAGTAGTACTGTAGCAGTAGTACTGTAGCAGTAGTACTGTAGCAGTAGTACTGTTGTAGTAGTACTGTAGCAGTAGTACTGTAGCAGTGTTACTGTAGCAGTAGTACTGTAGCAGTAGTGCTGTAGCAGTAGTACTGTTGTAGTAGTACTGTAGCAGTAGTACTGTAGCAGTAGTACTGTTGTAGTAGTACTGTAGCAGTAGTACTGTTGCAGTAGTGTAGTAGTACAGTAGCAGTAGTACTGTTGTAGTAGTACTGTAGCAGTAGTAATGTAGCAGTAGTACTAGTAGTACTGCAGTAGTACTGTAGCAGTAGTACTGTAGCAGTAGTACTGTAGCAGTAGTACTGTTGTAGTAGTACTGTAGCACTAGTACTGTTGTAGTAGAACTGTAGCACTAGTACTGTTGTAGTAGTACTGTAGCAGTAGTACTGTTGTAGTAGTACTGTAGCAGTAGTACTGTTGTAGTACTATAGCAGTAGTACTAGTAGTACTGTAGTAGTAGTGCTGTAGCAGTACTGTAGCAGTAGTACTAGTAGTACTGTAGTAGTACTGTAGCAGTAGTACTGTAGTAGTACTGTTGCAGTAGTAGTGTAGCAGTAGTACTGTTGTAGTAGTACTGTTGTAGTACTATAGCAGTAGTACTAGTAGTACTGTAGTAGTAGTGCTGTAGAAGTAGTACTGTAGTAGTACTGTAGCAGTAGTACTAGTAGTACTGTAGCAGTAGTACTGTTGTAGTAGTACTGTAGCAGTAGTACTGTTGTAGTACTATAGCAGTAGTACTAGTAGTACTGTAGTAGTAGTGCTGTAGCAGTAGTACTGTAGTAGTACTGTTGCAGTAGTACTGTAGCAGTAGTACTGTTGTAGTAGTACTGTAGCAGTAGTACTGTAGCAGTAGTACTGTAGCAGTAGTACTGTTGTAGTAGTACTGTAGCAGTAGTACTGTTGTAGTAGTACTGTAGCAGTAGTACTGTAGCAGTAGTACTAGTAGTACTGTAGTAGTACAGTAGCAGGTGGATGGGATGGTTACAGTAATGACTGGTGAAATAGTAACGTACCTGTCTACTGGGACACATAACCTGCAATATCAGCAAAGGCACAACATTAATGACTATGTACATTATTTAGTACCTAGCTACACAAGTAAGTAAAAACAATTCATGTCATGCTTTTTTACTCTTTAAATGCTACTGTAGCTGTTATTAAAATATGTATAGATAACTAATGACATTTTCTTGGGATCTTATCAACAACTTTGAAACTGATATTTACAGACTATCATTTACAGTAGGCCTAGTCCCAAGTGGGTTGAGAAAGCAGAACTAAACAAGAGGTTTTGTCAACCAACGCTTTTAGTTCCACTGCATACAGCTTGAGTACATTTGTAATTAGTGAAGCTTGTGCTTTGTCTACTATCCTGGTCCCACATCAGTTTGTGCTGTCTTTCCAAAGTTCCCAACAGCTTGCAAGAGGCATAAGCAGATCTGGGACCAGGCTAATCTGGAAAAACAGCAAAAGCAGATCTGGGACCAGGCTAATTTGGAAAAACAGCAAAAGCAGACCTGGGACCAGGCTAATTGTCTATGCCTTCGTTCAGAGAAGCCATTAAGAATGGGTGAATGCTATGCTGCCAGCTAGGGACCGTTGTTCATTGAGTGGGTTGTTGCTACTCTGCATGTAGAAGAGGTTGCTTGTCAGTACAGAAAATCCCTGATGAGTAAAGGGAACTTAAAGAGTGAGTCCAAGAGATGTTTGTGTTTCAAGAGTCCCATGAAGAGCCTCAAATATTTCATCTACACTATGTCATGAATGTCCCTTTTTGTGAATTACAGTATTTTCCCAGTGGATATTGTGAGGGAAAAGGAAGTATTTATCTGCTTTGTTTACTATATCTGCATGAATATTGACTCTCTAATTCAGAGAGGTTGGGTTAAATGCGGAAGACACATTTCAGTTGAATGCATTCAGTTGTACAACTGACTAGGTATCCCCCTTTCCCTCTTACACTAGTAAGAGATTTTCATAACTACCAATGCTGTCCTTCTGAGAAAGGATGGTTCCCCTGCCTACCGGCCCCTGTCTACCGGTCCCTGTCTACCGGTCCCTGCCTACCGGTCCCTGCCTACCGGTCCCTGCCTTCCCCGCCCGGTCCCCGGTCCCCCTACCGGTCCCCCCTGTCCCCTTCCGGTCCCCCCGTCCCTGCCTACCGGGTCCCTGCCTACCGGTCCCCTGTCTACCGGTCCCTGCCTCTCCGGTCCCTACCGGCCTACCGGTCCCTGTCTACCGGTCTCTGCCTACCGGTCCCTGTCTACCGGTCTCTGCCTACCGGTCCCTGTCTACCGGGTCTCTGTCTACCGGTCCCTGTCCCCTACCGGTCTCTGCCCGGTCCCTGTCTACCGGTCTCTGCCTACCGGTCCCTGTCTACCGGTCTCTGCCTACCGGTCCCTGTCTACCGGTCTCTGCCTACCGGTCCCTGTCTACCGGTCTCTGCCTACCGGTCCCTGTCTACCGTCTCTGCCCTGCCTACCGGTCCCTGTCTACCGGTCCCTGTCTCTGCCTACCAGTCCCTGCCTACCGGTCCCTGTCTACCGGTCTCTGCCTACCGGTCCCTGTCTACCGGTCTCTGCCTACCGGTCCCTGTCTACCGGTCCCTGTCTACCGGTCTCTGTCTACCGGTCTCTGTCTACTGGTCTCTGTCTACTGATTTCATGGTGTGACTCCAACTAGAGATAACTTGAGGAATAGAACAGACCTGTTATTGTTTCTAATCATCTTTGCTTCCGAGAAACTTGGTGTGTGGCCAAAGACAAAAAAGCCTTTGAGAGTGACCGCAGCTGTTCTTTTTTATCTTTCAAGGGCATAACTGTGTTGAGATATGAAGATAACAGAGGCTGGCTTGAGAAAAGGGAGTAACGGAACTGGCGTTATCACTTGTTTTAGCGCTATGATTTCGCACACCTGATAGTTTATGATGCCCTGATCTACCGGGGAGGGGTGGAGCCAGCCATGATTAAGCATTTTTAGGTCTACTATATAAGACTTCTGCATTTTCGGTGTTGTTGAGCTGTCGGTCCTACACTCGAGAGTGGCCGACCAGCTTCATTGTTGCAATTTTTATTCATACAAATTATTGTTTGAAGAAATGACAGTCAGTCTCTCTCACTTTTTAGAATTTCCACAACAATATACAGTACTGAGAGAGAGAGGCAGTGTTTACACTGTGAAGGTTTGGTGAGCACTTTACTTCTGCATTCTGACATGTACTGTAGGTAAATTGTTATGAATGACACAATGAATGCTTGCTGGAATCCAATCTCCCACTGGGAACTCACTTAGACACAGAGTCCCAAACACCAGCAAAGTGAGACACAGAGTCCCAAACACCAGCAGAGTGAGACACAGAATCCCAAACACCAGCAGAGTGAGACACAGAATCCCAAACACCAGCAAAGTGAGACACAGAATCCCAAACACCAGCAGAGTGAGACACAGAATCCCAAACACCAGCAAAGTGAGACACAGAATCCCAAACACCAGCAGAGTGAGACACAGAATCCCAAACACCAGCAGAGTGAGACACCGAATCTCAAACACCAGCAGAGTGAGACACAGAGTCCCAAACACCAGCCGAGTGAGACACACTGTAGAAACAGCTTGTTTAGTTGACAGTATAGAAGGCACTGCACACCAGAGGAGGCTGGTGGGAGGAGGTATAGGACAATAGGCTCATTGTAATGGCTATAATAGAAAGAAATGGAATTGAATCCAACATGTTGTTTACATGTGTTATGTACCATTCCATTATTCCATTCCAGTCATTACAATGAGCCTGTCCTCCTATAGCAGCTTCCTCTGATGTACACTATCTCTAAGCAGACTGTGTAGGTCACACCATGACCAGCAGGACTCAAGATACCTTGTGGTAATCAGCTTGATTTGCATTCAGAGGACATTTGCAAGTCAAATCTTACCTGTGGGTAAAGTGGAGAAAATATCTAATGCAATGACAAACTGAACACAGCTCTGAGCTCTACCTGCACTTCAGGTGTTATCCTTGGGACTTATAGCCTGTTCCAATATCTGTTTTTTGCTGTCTTGTCACATTCAATAACAACGACCACATAGGAGTTGGCTATACAGCACAAACAGATCTGGAACCAGACTAGAAGAGATGGCCCCAGTCTGTGATCATTTCAAATGCTCTCCAAACAGAAGGGACCAAATGTAGTGTAACCTGTCTCACTGTCTTTCTGTAGTTCCGGTCTATAGAGTACATTCATTACGTTGCAAACAGCACCTTGTTTCTATAGAGGCCTGTTCATAAAACACTTTTATGTGTCTTTAGATGTCATCCTGAGGAAACAATCTTATATCACATAGTCCATTAGAGTTTGGGAGAGACTGGGGAGAGTCTCTCTCTCTCTCTCTCTCTGCTCTCTCTGCTCTCTCTGCTCTCTCTGCTCTCTCTGCTCTGAGCATCCTGCTAGAGGATGGAACACTTATTATTAGGTTACAGATTGTTCACAGTACAATGTCTTATAACTAATGTTCTGTTTTCCATGTTAGACCTCACTCAGTGTAGTTTGGACAGTGCTTGAGATAACTCTTCTTTATAAAGACAAGTAAAAGTGTCCTTGTGAAAAATAATTAGAATCTTACTATTTATAAGTCTGTAATAAACAGTAAAGGGCAAACTAATGTTCAGTAGCACTTTTCATTGAGCCTCTAGTCTAGAATGTGCCAGCTACTATAAGGAAAAATGTCAAGTCCAAGTGTTTTGTGGGAATCATGACTACATCCAGCACTGTCTAAAAATAGAGAGCAGCTCCGGTGTTCTAATAGGCACCGGTGTTCTAATAGGCACCGGTGTTCTAATAGGCAACTTATGTACTAATAGGCACCGGTGTTCTAATAGGCGCCGGTGTTCTAATAGGCAACTTGTGTACTAATAGGCACCAGTGTTCTAATAGGCGCCGGTGTTCTAATAGGCGCCGGTGTTCTAATAGGCGCCGGTGTTCTAATAGTTCTAATAGGCACCGGTGTTCTAATAGGCACCGGTGTTCTAATAGGCTCCGGTGTTCTAAATAGGCTCCGGTGTTCTAAATAGGCTCCGGTGTTCTAATAGGCACCGGTGTTCTAATAGGCAACTTGTGTTCTAATAGGCACCGGTGTTCTAATAGGCGCCGGTGTTCTAATAGGCGCCGGTGTTCTAATAGGCGCCGGTGTTCTAATAGGCACCGGTGTTCTAATAGGCGCCGGTGTTCTAAATAGGCACCGGTGTTCTAATAGGCTCCGGTGTTCTAAATAGGCACCAGTGTTCTAATAGGCACCGGTGTTCTAATAGGCTCCGGTGTTCTAATAAGCTCCGGTGTTCTAATAAGCTCCGGTGTTCTAATAAGCTCCGGTGTTCTAATAGGCGCCGGTGTTCTAATAGGCGGCGGTGTTCTAATAGGCTCCGGTGTTCTAATAAGCTCCGGTGTTCTAATAAGCGCCGGTGTTCTAATAGGCACCGGTGTTCTAATAGGCGCCGGTGTTCTAATAGGCAACTTGTGTTCTAATAGGCGCCGGTGTTCTAATAGGCACCGGTGTTCTAATAGGCAACTTGTGTTCTAATAGGCACCAGTGTTCTAATAGGCACCGGTGTTCTAATAGGCACCGGTGTTCTAAATAGGCTCCGGTGTTCTAATAGGCACCGGTGTTCTAATAAGCTCCGGTGTTCTAATAGGCGCCGGTGTTCTAATAAGCTCCGGTGTTCTAATAAGCTCCGGTGTTCTAATAAGCTCCAGTGTTCTAATAGGCACCGGTGTTCTAATAGGCACCGGTGTTCTAATAAGCGCCGGTGTTCTAATAAGTGCCAGTGTTCTAATGTTTTAAGTTCTACAATCTCTCTCTGATATGGCTCTAGACTCCATTATTATCGTTTGGCTTGATGTGTTGTAGAATCCATGAAAATGAAGGCCACAAACATATCGTGTTACACACACATAAAGACAAGTTAAATAAAGGTGGAATAAAAAATAAAAATAAATAAAAAACAAACACACACCCAGAGGAGGGGTAACATGAGGACCCTCGGTGTGTGTTGGATGACAGTGTGATATTTTGGGATGGTTTGACAGCCAAGGGAAACTGCACCAGGCCAACCCTTCCATTACTCAATCCCTCAATCACTCCCAGAGAGCCTGTGGGAGACAGAGCCTATATCCCCAGTACTACCCTATTCCTTATATAGTGCACTACCTTTGACCCATAGGGCTCCAGTCAAAATAGTGCACTACTGTATATAGGGAATAAGGTGCCATTTAAGACACAACCATAGCCTATATGAGTACAGGCTGAGGTATTGACACTAGGCCAGAGGGAATGAGATGCCACACAAGTAAGTGAAGCAACACTTCTCTAAAATAGACTGCTGATACACTGTGGTCGCCAGGGACAACAATGGGAGGTTTGATCCAGACCTGAGCCCAAACACTATTTCAAATCATCTCAAATACTTTATCTGGGCTTGATTGAACTTGCCTACTGCAATGGAACCAATAGAAAATTGCAAAAGCGCAAACCTGGCCTATCTAGTACTCCAATGAGACTAGAGTAAATACTAAAAGTGTTTGAATGATTTCAAATAGTACTTGAACCCATGTGTGGTTTGTTTGGAGAAAAGGTCCATGTTGAGGCAGTAAAAGTCCACCTGTCTTCAGACTGAGCCACGACCAGTTACATATAAACATAACAGATGTGGAATAGTGTCAGGCAACTCAAGGTATAGTAGCCCTGTTCCTACTAGAATTACACATGCTGTGTTATAATCCACTTTTGTTATAATTTATTTGGGCCATGTGTTTCCTCAGTGAGTCTTGAGGCAACCTTGATGCCAGAAAATAACCAGAAAAGAGGACTATTCCATTATTGATGGGCCTCGCCTCCCATCCCTGGCAATGAGTATCAAAAGCAATATAATGTCTGCAAAGCTTCGGCAGTACAGTCTGGATCTAAGTTACTGTGGTATGATGAGTCTAACCACCCTGATACAGCACAGGGTGGTGTGTGTGTGTGTGTGTGTGTGTGTGTGTGTGTGTGTGTGTGTGTGTGTGTGTAAAGATCACTGGGACAACACATGTATTTTGTTTACAAATATGTACTTCAAAAGTTATTTTTAAATACATCAAGAATGCAAAAGTGGTGTGACTTGTGTGGTGTGACTTGTGATTCATTTTAACTGGGCAAATAGGTCAACCATAAGCGGACTAAAGCATAAATGTTACTCTTAAAAATGAGGCATCTCAAAATATCCGTGCAGCAATAATCCATTGCATAATTTTAGTATGCCATCCAGTTGTGGGGATTTAGAAAATGAAAACATGATAGTAAACGATCTCAATATCAACGTGGCCAAATAGGGAGAATTGTGTGGAACCTTCTCTCAAGTTTTATGTTCTTTCAAACACGCTAATTTAGCGGCTAGAGCCTGAAGTCTGTCTCTGGGGTGAGCAAAAAAGTGTAGCCTGGTCTAACATTCAACAAATTGCCCTTAAAATATGAGAAGTAAAGAACCAAACCATTCAATAGGCTGGTATATTAGTCTACATTAAAAAAAAGTTTGAACAATTGTAATGAGCTGGACCTGTCCAACACAACCCGTTGTTGAATGTCCTTGCTTACCTGGCTGTTCTCGAAGAGCCATCACTGACACAGTATAGTGCGCCGTGTCAAAGTACGGAAACATGGACAGACCAGCCAGTCCATGGGACAGTTCGTCCAAATTCAAAACCCGAAACAAATCCATATGTCTGTTACTGTGGAACCCTTCACTTGGAGTGTTCCCTATGTCTAATCCTCGAGGTGTCAATACGCGGCAGACGTCCAACTTCAAGCATCAAAGCAGTCAGTTTGGTTTCTCCCGGGTCTGTCCCAGTCTGTTTTGTCTTCCGACCAAAACAGCTGGATCTGACGAGAGCGGGAAAAAAAAGCAGCCAACAGCTGGTTAGCAGACTTCTGGGATCTCCGCTGGTCGCTCAGCAACGGCTCCCTATGGGCACCGGATTGGAAATACAAGGACGCGGAATTCCTGCTACTTCGGTCCGCCATTGCTATGATGTGGCAGCTCGAGCAAGCCGAGCTCTCTGATTGGGAAATAGTGGGAGGATTAGCCAATCAGAGGTGTGTGTGTCTAGAGTAGTAATGCTACAGGTATAGGACCATTTACAGTCAGAGGACAGGTTCTCGCGCGTGGACACACACACACACACGCATAGGCAGAGAGTTCATTATTTAGATATACTTAGATCATGGTAATTACCTGAGCAGAAGGGTACAGTTATGCACATGTTATTATCGTTGCGACCGTTTACATGGTAATTACATAGGCAGACCTACTGCTGTGTATACAGGTGGAATATGTTAATTTGATCACTCTTTTGTTGCTGAGAATCTTCCTGCAGATGAGCTTCGTGATTGACATAAATTCACCAAAAAAGCCACACTAACACACGGTTATATTAACAGTATTGCACTTTTGTGTAGGCCACCTACTGTAGGCTACTTGCCAAAAATAAAGAGGGGATGCATGTTTTTATGGGGAGGCTTAGTTTGATGGACAAGAACATACTTTGATCCAGTTTGGGATTCAACGGACACAACGAACCTACATCATTTTGCCACCAGAGGGCAGCAATTGTATAATTATGCTTTCTCTGTTCGTCAGCAATTGGAAATGTATGTGGAAAGCTCCTGCCCAGTACCCAGTGATCTGTAATGCGCAGTAAAGGCCAGTCGATGGAGACAACAGATCAGATACTTGGTGACATTGTTGTTGACTTTATTTGACCAGAAACCTAGGTAGGCAGGTAGGCAGGTTAATGTGATTTTCAATGTTTTCTTGGACAAACATACAATACCAGTCAAACGTTTGGACACACCTACTCATTAAAGGTTTTTTCTTTATTTTTTAAAACTATTTTCTACATTGTAGAATAATAGTGAAGACATCAAAACTATGAAATAACACATAACACCAAAAAAGTGTTAAACAAATCAAAATATATTTTATATTTGTGATTCTTCAAAGTAGCCACCCTTTGCCTTGATGACAGCAATTGTTACCTAAAGTGAAAAAGAAATACATTTAGTTTCACAATGGATTATAGGTCTATGAGAAGTTCATACCAGACATGGTGGAAAGTCCCCTTGTGAGTGATGACACAGCACCGAAACTGTGAAGGATGTATTTTAATGCCTTGAGGTAGTCCAGAGTACGTGCACAGTAGGAGTGGGAGAGAGTACAGTTTAGACAGGTGATGAGGTAAATGCATCCTATAGCAGTGGAACAATTACAGAAGCAGGTTACTGTGACAACAACCATGTTTATGCCTGTGAGAGAAGACTGAAAACAAAAGACTTGAGTTCCCACCCTAAGGTAACACCTACCCTAGGCTTTAATACCTACCCCTGTCGCTCAGTCCCCAAGACGCTGATCTTGAGGCACTGGCATTTTCCCACTAATATTTTGATTTGTACCTAGCGGAAACCTCACCCCGGAGTGAATTATTCAAATTATTCAATGATCACCTCTAAGTTTGGCAACAGCTCAGGACTGTGTGTGTGTCTATATCCCTTCCTGATGGACACCACATAATGACAGTGCTGGATTTTGTAAACCCTCTCTCTCTTCCCCACTCTCTCTCTCTCTCTCTCTCTCTCTCTCTCTCTCTCTATTTCTCTCTATTTTCTCTCTCTCTCTCTCTTTCTCTCTATATTTCTCTCTATTTTCTCTCTCTCTCTTCTCTCTCTATTTCTCTCTCTCTCTCTCTCTCTCTCTCTCTCTCTCTCTCTATATATATATATATATATATATATATATATTTTTCTCTCTATTTCTCTCTCTCTCTTCTCTCTCTATTTCTCTCTATTTCTCTCTCTCTCTATATATATATATATATATTTCTCTCTATTTTTCTCTCTCTTCTCTCTCTATTTCTCTCTATTTCTCTCTCTCTCTCTCTCTCTCTCTCTCTCTATTTCTCTCTCTCTATATATATATATATATATTTCTCTCTATTTCTCTCTCTCTCTTCTCTCTCTATTTCTCCCTATTTCTCTCTCTCTATATATATATATATATTTCTCTCTATTTCTCTCTGTCTCTCTTCTCTCTCTATTTCTCTCTATTTATCTCTCTCTCTCTCTCTCTCTCTCTCTCTCTCTCTCTCAATGTCAATTTAAGGGGCTTTATTGGCATGGGAAACATATGTTTACGTTGCCAAAGCAAATGAAATAGATAATAAAGAAAAGTAAAATAAACAATCAAAAATTAACAATGAACATTAGACTCACAAAAGTTCCAAAAGAATAAAGACATTCAAACGTATTGTCTATATACAGTGTTGTAATGATGTGCAAATAGTTAAAGTACAAAAGGGAAAATAAATAAACATAAATATAGGTTGTATTTACAATGGTCTTCACTGGTTGCCATTTTCTTGTGGCAACAGGTCACAAATATTGCTGCTGTGATGGCACACTGTTATTTCACCCGATAGATATGGGAGTTTATCAAATTTGGATTTGTTTTCAAATTCTTTGTGGGTCTGTGTAATCTGAGGGAAATATGTGTCTCTATTATGGTCATACATTTGGCAGGAGGTTAGGAAGTGCAGCTCAGTTTCCACCTCATTTTGTGGGCAGTGAGCACAAAGCCTGTCTTCTCTTAAGAGCCAGATCTGCCTTCAGTGGATATTCTCAATAGGGTCCCTGGTTCGCGCCCGGGTATGGGTGAGGGGACGGTCTAAAGTTATACTGTTACATTGATGCTGTTGACCCGGATCACTGGTTGCTGCAGAAAAGGAGGAGGTCAAAAGGGGGGTGAGTGTAACGGATGTGAAACGGCTAGCTAGTTAGTGGTGGTGCACGCTAAATAGCGTTTCAATCGGTGACATCACTTGCTCTGAGACCTTGAAGTAGTGGTTCCCCTTGCTCTGCAAGGGCCTTGGCGTTTGTGGAGCGATGGGTAACGATGCTTCGTGGGTGACTGTTGTTGATGTGTGCAGAGGGTCCCTGGTTTGCGCCCGGGTATGAGCGAGGGGACGGTTTAAAGTAACACTGTTACACTCACTGAGTCTACATAGTCAAATATTTCCTTCATTTTGGGTCAGTCACAGTGGTTAGGTGCCATTGTGTACTCTCTGTTTAGGGCCAAATAGCATTCTGGTTTGGTCTGTTTTTTGAAGAAAGAGTTTCAAATGAATGAATGGATGAATGAAGTGTCAGTCATTAACCTCAGCTTCCTAAGGAAAGTGGGACAAAACATTCCATTTATGGTAACTATAGTGACAAGACCTTCCTAAACATACACAAAAGCCACTCACACACTCCTGAATCCTGAGTGACTGTTTTCCTCTGGGTGTTTGTTATATTAGCTGGATTGACCTCCATGAGCAGCAGCTGTGCCTCTTCCATCTTCCCATTCTCTTTTCCTGTCTGAGTCAGGTCTGGTGATTCAGTGGTTGATCCCTCCACTCCGGCAACCCCCTGCCCTGCTTAAGAGTTACAATAGAGCCGATATCATCACCTCTGTGTGTTTATCACTCACTGAATGGCCTGGCCCTCACCAAAAACACACACACACACAGAAACGTGCGCACACGTGTCCTCCAGAGCAGTGTTTGGCTGGGTAGTGGCCCTACCACGTCACGGCTGGTCCAGATGAGTAATGCCTGTGTAGAACAGGCAGGCAGGGGAGACAGAGGGCTATAAATCGCACATACAGGGAACCTCCATGCTCCTCGATCCATATATTTATCTGCCTATCCCTTTCTCTATTTCCCTATCCCTCTCCCACTCTTTCTCTCTCTTGCTCTCTCTCTCTCTCTCTCTCTCTCTCTCTCACCCTCTCTCTTTTGACCAGGGCCCATAGGGTCCACAGAGGTCTGGTCAAATAGGGTGCCAGTTGGGATGCAAGCCTATGTGGTGGGTCAGGAAATGCCTTGTCATGCTGCTGCCTGCAGGATGTTGTTTCCACTCTGGATCACTAGCTCACATGGGGTACTGCGCCATTTGTCTGTGTGTGTTTGTGTGGCTGTGTGTGTGTGTGTGTGTGTGTGTGTGTGTGTGTGTGTGTGTGTGTGTGTGTGTGTGTGTGTGTGTGTGTGTGTGTGTGTGTGTGTGTGTGTGTGTGTGTGTGTGTGTGTGTGTGTGCATGCGTGTGTGTGTGCATGTGTGTACAGCTCTCAATATTTCAGAAATATGTCTGTAAGAGCCTTTCTTGCAGCCTCAGAGATGCTGCTTTCTCTGCCCAGTCCTAGAGATAGTTTCAAATCAAATGTTATTCATCACATGCTTCGACAGGTGTAGACTAGCAGTAAAAATCTTATATACAGGCCCTGCCCAACAATGAAGAAAGAAAATAGAGAAAAAACATAAAAATGAAACATGTAACAATAAAAGTTTTTAGTAAATACACAATGAGTAATGATACACGGGGTACAAAATAATTGAGGTAGATATGTACAGTGCCTTTGGGAAGTATTCAGACCCCTTGACATTTTCCACACTTTTTTACATACCGGCCTTATTCTACAATTGATTAAATGACATTAGTTCCTCATGAATCTACACACAATACCCCATAATGACAAAGCAAAAACTGTTTTTAAGAAATGTTCCCTAATTTATTAATTTTAAAAAATATGTATAAAATGGTTTTCATCAAGGATCTCTCTGTACTTTGCTCTGTTAATCTTTGCCTCAATCCTGACTAGTCTCCCTGCTCCCTGCTGCTGAAAAACATCCCCACAACATGATGCTGCCACCACCATGCTCCAGACGTGACGCTTGGCATTCAGGCCAAAGAGTTAAATTGGTTTTCTCAGACCAGAGAATCTTGTTTCTCATGGTCTGAGAGTCTTTAGGTGCCTTTTGGCAAACTCCATGACCTTCAATGCTGAAGAAATGTTTTGGTACCCTTTCACAGATCTGTGCCTCGACACAATCCTGTCTCGGAGCTCTACGAACAATTCCTTCAACCTCATGGCTTAGTTTTTGGTCTGACATGCACTGTCAAATGTGGGACCTTATATAGACAGGTGTGTGCCTTTCCAAATCATGTCCAATCAATAACATGTACCAAAAGTGGACTACAATCAAGTTGTAGAAACATCTCAAGGATAATCAATGGAAATGCACCTGAGCTCAACTTATTTTATATTTGTGTTTTTGTATTAAATCCGCACAATATTCAACCAAAATCTATGTTCTGTCATTTGAGTTTTTTGGGGGGTTGTGTTTTAAATTGAGCTAAAGAATGCACCTGAGCTCAATTTCGAGTCTCATAGCAAAGGGTCTGAATACTTATGTAAATAAGGTACTTCTGTTTTTTATATTTACTAGATTTGCAAAAGATTCTTTAAACCTGTTTTCACTTTGTCATTATGGGGTATTGTGTCATTATTGTGTCATTATGGGGTATTGTGTCATTATTGTGTCATTGTGGGGTATTGTGCCATTATTGTGTCATTATGGGGTATTGTGCCATTATTGTGTCATTATGGGGTATTGTGCCATTATTGTGTCATTATGGGATATTGTGCCAGTATTGTGTCATTATGGGGAATTGCTAAGGAAAATGTTTTATTTAATCCATTTTAAAATAAGGCAGTAACGTGACAAAATGTGGGAAAAGTCAAGGGGTCTGAATACTTTCCACAGGCACTGTACATACAGGCACTGTACATACAGGCACTGTACATACAGGCACTGTACATGCAGGTATAACTAGGAATAAAGTGACAGATAGTAAACAGTAGCAGCGTCAAAAGGGTCAACACAGATAGTTAAATAATTAACCAAATAGCTTCCCAGACGAACTACTTAGCGGTCTTATGGCTTGGGGGTAGAAGCTGTTCAGAGTCCTGTTGGTTCTAGACTTGGTGCATCCGTGCCTCTACTTAGCGGTCTTATGGCTTGGGGGTAGAAGCTGTTCAGGGTCCTGTTGGTTCTAGACTTGGTGCATCCGTGCCTCTACTTAGCGGTCTTATGGCTTGGGGGTAGAAGCTGTTCAGGGTCCTGTTGGTTCTAGACTTGGTGCATCCGTGCCTCTTGCCATGTGGTAGCTGAGAGAACAGTCTATGACTTGGGTGGCTGGAGCCTTTGACAATTATTAGGGCCTTCCTTTGACACCGCCTGGTAAAGAGCTCATGGATGGCAGGGAGCACAGCCCCAGTGATGTACTGGGCTATACGTGCTACTCTCTGTAACGCCTTGCGGTCAAGCAGTTGCCATTCCAAGCAGTGATGCAGCTGGTCAAGATGCTCCCAAAGGTGCAGCTGTAGAACTTTTTGAGGATCTGAGGGCCGATGCCAAATAGTTTCAGCCTTCTGGGGGGGGAAGAGGCATTGCTGTGCCCTCTTTGATTTATTTATTGATTTATTAGGATCCCCATTAGCCAACGCCAATGGCAACAGCTAGTCTTACTGGAATCCGACACATAACAAATAATACATTACAGACAAAATACTTTACAATTTACATACTGAACATTTAAAGACATTAACATGTAGTGTGTGTGTGTGTGTGTGCATCTATCAGTTACAGATAAACACAACAAGTAGGTCACATGGGGGAGAGATGTTGTGCCGTGAGGTGTTTGCTGTTCACTTGCACTTTATGAGATGGACTGGAGTTCCATGCACTCATGGCTTTGTATAATACGGTACGTTTCCTTGAATTTGTTCTGGACCTTCATGACTGTGTTGGTGTGTGTAGACCATGATAGATTGTTAGTAATGTGGACTCCGAGGAACTTGAAGCTCTTGATCCGCTCCAATATAGCTCCGTCAATGTGAATAGGGTCGTGCTCGGCCCTACGTTTCCTGTAGTTGTCAATGGCACCACACTGCCAGGTCTTTGACCTCCTCCCTATAGGCTGTCTCATCATCGTCGGGTGATCATGCCTACCACTGTCATGTTGTCGGCAAACTTAACGATGGTTTTGGAGTAATGCGCGCCACGCATTCGTGGGTGAACAGGGAGTACAGGAGGGGACTAAGCAGGCACCCATAACTTGTTCCAGAAAGCATTTCTGTCCGAAAACGCATTATGATTAATAAAATACATGTTTACGTTCAAATGCCTCTCCTGTGAAGTAGTGACACGCGACATATAGAGTTGAAGTTGGAAGTTTACATACACTTAGGTTGGAGTCATTTAAAACTCGTTTTTCAACACCTCCACAAATTTCTTGTTAACAAACTATAGTTTTGGCAAGTCGGTTAGGACATCTACTTTGTGCATGACACAAGTAATTTTTCCAATAATTGTTTACAGACAGATTATTTCACATATAATTCAATGAATCACAATTCCAATGGGTCAGAAGTTTACATACACTAAGTTGACTGTGACTTTAAACAGCTTGGAGAATTCCAGAAAATTATGTCATGGCTTCAGAAGCATCTGATAGGCTAATTGACATCTTTGGATGGAGGTGTACCTGTGGATGTATTTCAAGGCCTAACTTCAAACTCGATTCCTCTTTGCTTGACATCATGAGAAAATCAAAAGAAATCAGTCAAGACCTCAGAACAAAAATTGTAATCCTCCACAAGTCTGGTTCATCCTTGGGAGCAATAAACACCACGGGACCAAGCAGCCGTCATACCGCTCAGGAAGGAGACGTGTTCTGTCTCCTAGAGATGAACGTACTTTGGTTTGAAAAGTACAAATCAAACCCAGAACAACAGAAAAGGACCTTGGGAACATGCTGGAGGAAACAGGTACAAAAGGTATGTATATCCACAGTAAAACTAGTCTTATACCGACAACCTGAAAGGCCTCTCAGCAAGGAAGAAGCCAGTGCTCCAAAACCAACATAAAAAAGCCAGACTACGGTTTGCAACTGCACATGGGGACAAATATCTTACTTTTTTGAGAAATGTCCTCTGGTCTGATGAAATAAAAATAGAACTGTTTGGCCATAATGACCATCGTTATGTTTGGAGGAAAAAGGGGGAGGCTTGCAAGCTGAAGAACACCATCCCAACCGAGAAGCACGGGGGTGGCAGCATCGTGTTGTGTGGGTGCTTTGCTGCAGGAGGGACTGGTGCACTTCACAAAATAGATGGCATCGTGAGGCAGGAAAATGATGTGGATATATTGAAGAAACATCTCAAGACATCAGTCAGGAAGTTGAAGCTTGGTCGCAAATGGGTCTTCTAAATGGACAATGACCCCAAGCATACTTCCAAAGTTGTGGCAAAATGGCTTAACCTCTTGAGTGTAGGGGGCAGTATTTTGATGTTTGGATGAAAAACGTACCCAAATGAAACTGTCTATTTCTCATGTCCAGAATCTATAATATGCATATAATTGTCAGATTAGGATAGAAAACACTCTAAAGTTTACAAAACTGTCAAAATATTATCTGTGAGTATAACAGAACTGATAATGCAGGCGAAAACCTGAGGAAAATCCAAAGAGGAAGTGCCTTCTATTTTGAAAGCTCCCTGTTCCATTGCATGCCTTCCCTCCATTTAAAGGGATATCAACCAGATTCCTTTTCCTATGGCTTCCACATGGTCTGAACAGTCTTTAGACATAGTTTCAGGCTTTTATTCTGAAAAATTTGCGAGAAAGATCACATCGCATCAGTGGATGGCTGGGTGCCAGCAGCGTTTTGCATGCGCAAGCAGCTTGGAGCAGACATTTTCTCACTCTCTCCTATTGAATATGCTACGGTCCGGTTGAAATATTATCGATTATTTATTGTAAAAACAACCTGAGGATTGATTATAAAAAACGTTTGACATGTTTCTACGAACTTTACGGATACTATTTGGAATTTTTGTCTGCCCCTTCGTGACTGCTCGAGCCTGTGGATTTCTGAACATAACGCGCCAAACAAATGGAGGTATTTTGGATATAAAAATAATCTTGATGGAACAAAAGGAACATTTATTGTGTTACTGGGAGTCTCGTGAGTGCAAACATCAGAAGATCATCAAAGGTAAGTGATTCATTTTATTGCTTTTCTGACTTTCGTGACCAATCTACTTTGCTGCTAGCTGTTTGTAATGTTTTGTCTGCTGAGAGAGATGTCCTTACATAAACGCTTGGATAGCTTTTGCCGAAAAGCTTTTTTGAAATCTGACAAGCCAGGTGGATTAACAACAAGCTAAGCTGTGTGTTGCTATATTGCACTTGTGATTTCATGAAAATTTTATATTTTTAGCGCTCTGCAATTCAGCGGATGTTGACGAAAATGATCCCGCTAAAGGGACAAAATTCACCCAACTTATTGTGGGAAGCTTGTGGAAGGCTACCCAAAATGTTTGACCCAAGTCTAAACAATTTAAAGGCAATGCTATCAAATACTAATTGTAAACTTCTGACCCACTGAGAATGTGATGAAAGAAATAAAGCTGCAATAAATCATTCTCTCTACTATTATTCTGACATTTCACATTCTTAAAATAAAGTGGTGATCTTAAGTGACCTGAGACAGGGATTTTTTACTATGATTAAATGTCAGGAATTGTGAAAACTTGTGTTTAAATGTATTTGGCTAAGGTGTATGTAAACCTCCAACCTCAACTGTACCTAGTTTCCTGAAACAAGTCACGTTTTATTATTTAAAAAATCATATTTTTCCCCCCTCCTGAATCTGAGCTTGTCTAAAGGCTGTGGTGGGTTTTCTCACAGTGTGGATATCATATGACATTTTGTGAAACGCTGACATTGAGAAGTCTATGATGACAGTTTGGCTCCCACCACCATAATCTTCCTGAAATGTCATTTTGGTTGCTTTATATTTCTGACACAAATGTAAACGTCAATGTCAGAGAGAGAGGAGCTATAGTAGTGCTATGGGGTACCCCTTTAGGACACAGTCACGCTAGGCTGCAAATGGTGACTCACATACACATTGTCATACAGTCTCTCTCTGCCCACTAATCCGTAGAAAGAGCAGGGGTGGAAGGAGCCTCGACATATCTGAGGCCTGAGACCAGTGTCATTTTGGTGGTTTCAGACCAAGTATGACAACCCATGGAAGAGGTTATACTGGTGGCATATTCCTCATTCAGTCTGTGAATAGCACATTGTCACGCTGCTTAAACAGGGGTATGCCGTGGACCCATACAAAGACCCCATGGTCTGCCTGTTAAATCCACCAGCTTGCTACCCCTAATGATAAAGAGATTGAGAGTAATAGGCTACCCTGGTATGCCGAAGATGACTGTGGACACACACACACGGGCACACACACACACACGCGGGCACACACACACACACACACGCACACACACACACACACACACACACACACACACACACACACACACACACACACACACACACACACACACACACACACACACACACACACACACACACACACAGCTGATTAATCCCTGTTCTTTTCAAACGTTTTATCTCATCTGATGAACTTTAATTGTATGAAATCAAGACAATTGGTTTCAATCAGACGGTGGCATCGAGCCAACAGTTCCATTTAGGGACCTTCCTGCTTGGCCCTTCCTGTCCTGCTCTTCCTGCCTGGCCCTTCCTGCCTGGCCCTTCCTGCCTGGCCCTTCCTGCCCTGCGCTTCCTGCCTGTCCCTTCCTGCCCTGCCCTTCCTGCCTGGCCCTTCCTGCCTTGCCCTTCCTGCCTGGCCCTTCCTGCCTGTCCCTTCCTGCCCTGCCCTTCCTGCCTGGCCCTTCCTGCCTTGCCCTTCCTGCCCTGCCCTTCCTGCCTGGCCCTTCCTGGCCCTTCCTGCCTGGCCCTTCCTGCCCTGCCCTTCCTGCCCTGCCCTTCCTGCCTGGCCCTTCCTGCACTGCAGAATACTTTGTGAAGAGAGAGAGTTAGTACATCCCTCTACTGTCCTGGCTGAGAGCATGGTGGGTTACAGTGGGTTAGAGGGGTTACAGTGGGTTAGAGGGGTTACAGTGGGTTAGATTGGGTTAGAGGGGTTACAGTGGGTTAGAGTGGATTAGAGGGGTTAGAGGGGTTACAGTGGGTTACAGTGGGTTAGAGGGGTTACAGTGGGTTACAGTGGGTTACAGTGGGTTAGATTGGCTTAGAGTGGGTTACAGTGGGTTACAGTGGGTTAGAGGGGTTACAGTGGGTTACAGTGGGTTACAGTAGGTTACAGTGGGTTAGATGAGTTAGAGTGGGTTACAGTGGGTTACAGTGGGTTAGAGGGGTTACAGTGGGTTAGAGTGGGTTACAGTAGGTTACAGTGGGTTACAGTAGGTTACAGTGGGTTACAGTGTGTTACAGTGTGTTAGATGGGTTAGAGTGAGTTAGAGTGGGTTGCAGTGTGTTACAGTGGGTTAGTGGGGTTACAGTGGGTTAGAGTGGGTTAGAGTGGGTTACAGTAGGTTACAGTGGGTTACAGTGGATTAGAGGGGTTAAAATGGGTTACAGTGGGTTACAGTGGGTTACAGTGGGTTACTGTGGGCTAGAGTGGGTTACTGTGGGCTACATTGGGTTACAGTGGGTTACAGTAGGTTACAATGGGTTACAGTGGATTAGAGGGGTTACAGTGGGTTAGAGGGGTTAAAATGGGTTAGAATGGGTTACTGTGAGTTAGAGTGAGTTACATTGGGTAGATTGGGTTAGAGGGGGTGGCAGTGGGTTAGAGGGGATGTGTAGGTCACTCTATGACTCAGCATTGTTCCTTCACAGGAATGTCAGACCGTCGATGTTGATTATGTGACCTCGGCACAGTCCTTCCATGCATGTTTCACACCACCCACCCCACCACACCTCGGGCTCCGCAGATCCGTCTCACTCTCTCTGTGATGACTCTCTCCTCCCCTGCCTCACACATTCTGACCAAACCACAGAGCGACACATAGAACACTGCAGCTGACGTCAGATCAGGCCCTGCCTTAGTAACACATTTATTTAACCTTTATTTAACCAGAAAGTCCACAATCAAAAAGGGATTTACGTACAACTTGATAGCTGAGCTCCAATATACAGCACCAACAACCATCCTTGAAATGTCTTTGAAATTGCAATGGAACATTTTTCAATTGCTGTAAAATGAAGGGGAATAACATGCTAGATAGATCCAAAATACCCCACTAACAACTATCCTTATATTCTTATAATTGCGATGGAAAAAGCCATTATATTCAACGGTTCTAGGATGTGGGAAAGATCTAGCTGGTGTGATTGTTGTTGTGATGTTGGCAGGAGATGTTTCCTTCTCCGGATGTGGCGGCTGTTTTCCGAGAGGAACAGAGAAAGCTGGGAATGCTGCTGAGGGTTCCTGTGTGTCGCCAAGGCTGCTGGGGGATTGTTGGCTTCAACCTTACTCTTTTGCACTCGCTTCCTCTGTCCCTGTCTTCGTCTCGCTCTCTCTTTGGCTCTTTCTCCCTCCTCTCTCTCTTTCTGTCAAGCTCTCTCGATATCTCTCTCTCTCTCTTTCCCTCTCTCTCTCTCTCTCTCTTTCCCTCTCTCTCTCTCTCTCTCTTTCCCTCTCTCTCTCTCATTTTGTCTTCCTCTCTCTCCTTTCTCAATCTTTCTCACACATACACTCAGCCTCTCTATCCATTTCCTCTCTCCATCTCTGGTCTGACAGAATCCACAGGCATTAAATTAACGTTTTTTCGGTAGCACTGGTGCTCCCAACTTAAAAACATCAATAGCCCAGCACAAAATCTAGGAGCACCAGAAGATTTTTATTTTTTATTGATTGAGCTATAGCATAGTGGGCCTATATAAATTCTAGCTGCTTTTTAGAAGCACATGTTGTGCTCTGTTAAACTAATATAAAAAACAAACATTTTGATACAAAAATTGTGTAAAAGCACTACCTATTGAGATGTAATACATAGCAAATTCTACACGGTCTCTTTAAGTCAGTCATTCATTCATTCATTGTGATGATCATTGATATTCTAAAGAAGCTATCCATTTCCTTTTCTTTCTGTACCTCCAAAATGGGGAGGCAGGTAGTCTAGTGGTTAGAGTGTTGGACTCATAACCGAAAGGTTGCAAGATCAAATCCCTGAGCTGACGAGGTAAAAAGCTGTTGTTCTGCCCCTGAACAAGGCAGTTAACCCACTATTCCTAGGCTGTCATTGAAAATAAGAATATTTTCTTAACTGACTTGTCTAGATAAATAAAACTAACTTCTTAGTCCACCATCCACTGTGGCAGGTAGATGAAAAAATATACCACCCACTCAGAATTATCGGCCAATGCATTTATTAGCCATAATAACACCCAAAACCACAAAAAAAAATGTCTCAGTTTTGTTTTTCCAGGTTTTGATTTTCACTCTCAAAATCACACTATTTTAATAGAAAAACAAGTCAATTGGATGTTTAAACCACTTCAGGAGAACACTTTTGAGGTCTGGGGAAGTAAATAAGAATATATATTTTGGAGGGTATAGTTGCCCTTTAATTTTAATCGCTCACTTCAAGAGACTGTCCTATCCCACTGGGCACACACTGAATGAAATCACATTGAACCAACGTGGAATAGACGTTGAATTGACGTCTATGACAAGTGGGTGTTGTTTGACAAAAGAGCAGCCGATTGATATGATTGATACAAATCATCATGATATCTTATCCTTCTGCCAGGTAAGCCTACTTGCAGTGAGCGTTTCATTTGGAACTTTTTTAGGGAAAACTCTTTAGAAATGACTGTTTTCGTCATTGCTAACTGACTGCACAATATAGTAGTTACAGGCATTCCCATGTCATCAACTCTTCAGAAAGGAGCAAAGAATGCAAATCACTGATGCATTCTTTAATATTCCTTTTATGTAGACTTTGGATTGAATGAATCTGCACTATATTTTTTTCTCTAGGGCACTCGGAAACAACTGCACAGTGAAAGCCTATCAGTACAACAATTATTATCTGGGTGATTTGTTTCCTGGTTGCACTGGCGCACAGCAAAATATCTAGGAGCATATGGTCACACTGGGAAGAGTCTCCAGATCAGGGTGTAGTCTTTTCTGATGCAGGCAGACCACACCACAGGGGAGAGGTGGAGGGCTGTTTTGAGGGCAATCTCCTAATCCCTGCCAGGCGAACTGCCTCCCAGTTAGACCAGCTTAATGGCACCAACACCCGGAGGCCTGGAGGTGACTGCTCCATTATAACTGGAGTGTTGGGTGGCGGTGAAACTACTACTCGGCATTAAAGACCTTCAACGAACCGCTACTGTCTGTCTCCACTCTTTGTGGTGGTAGCCATCCCGTTAGGTATGACAATGGCATGTGAATACATCAGGGGTCAAATGTCCTCTCGTCACTACGTCACATACTGTATGCCATTCGATCATTATGGTCATGTATGTGATGTTATATAAAACCATTGATCTCAAGAATGGTTTGTGTCAGAAAGACTATCACAACAAGCACATGGTGGGAGCTGCCATCTCCTTAATTAAGTCAGAAGGCCTCAAGCACCCCCTCCCCTGTCCTTCCTTTCCCTTCGTTACCATGGAGATAAACCAGAAACTCCTCTTTGGACTTGAGGAGCTGATGGAGTTAAAGGAAGAGGAGAGGGGGATGGGGGAGGAGGTGCAAAGTTTAAGCACACTGAAGCACCAGAGGGTCAATGCTTCTTTGCCCTTTAACTTGTAGGTTGTTAAAAAGAGGTGAGCCATAATATCCCCCACACCACACGCCCTCAGGGACAGACAGGGGGCGTCGACCATCCCGTTCCCCTCACTGACTGAGCACCTGGTTCCCATGTGAGTAGATGATTAACCCTTACTTTACTAGGTAAATTGACTGAGAACACATTCTCTTTTACAGCAAAGACACTTGGTATAGTTGCAAGGGATAGGGAGTAAATGAACCAATTGAAAGTTGTCTGTCAGTGATTTATCTATCTACCCCCTGTTTGTTTGTTTTATCCACTGGTATTGGTGGAAGACTTTATCGGCTTGGTATTAGCCGTCATTTGGTTTGGACCAATCACCTGGTGGCAATACCCCCATTGGCTTTGAATAAGCTTTATGTCCCTCTGTTGGTGTATATAGTTGGTTTTGTGGCTGGATGTGTACAAACTGTGGCACTGGTAGACTGTTGTGATGTAAACGCAAGGTGAAGTCTGTCTTGTTTGCTATTATGCATCTGTTATTACTGTTTTATTTCTATGATTTTAAATAGATAGGCTTCTATGGGAAGTTATAAATATGTTTTATATCTCATAGATGTTATGTGAAATGCATCAGATTTAATACATGTTTACATATTTTCATACAACCGTTGATTTGGTTTTAGACCTAAAGCCATACAATCCCAAACACTGTTGTCTTTACCCTCCCAAAATATTTAATTAAACGAGGGGCCCTGCTATGGATTTTAATTTATGAATTCCTCTAGAAGAAACCCCAGGATTTGCAGTGCTTGTACAGGGTTGAAAGGATCAGATTGGAAGAAATTGCTTTGAGAATCAGATAAACCCTGTCTTTGTGAATGTGTTTCTTTGAAACTCCCTGGGCCTCCAGGCTACACAGAGGAGAGGCACTGTTGGAGCTGGAAACATCAGCATTTTGCTGCACCTGCGATAACATCTGCAAAATATGTGTTCGTGACCAATAGAATTTAATTTAATTTGACTAAAGTCCCTGGGCCTCCAGGCTACAGAGTGGAGAGGCAATACCAAAGTCCCTGGGCCTCCAGGCTACAGAGTGGAGAGGCAATACCAAAGTCCCTGGGCCTCCAGGCTACAGAGTGGAGAGGCAAAACCAAAGTCCCTGGGCCTCCAGGCTACAGAGTGGAGAGGCAATACCAAAGTCCCTGGGCCTCCAGGCTACAGAGTGGAGAGGCAATACCAAAGTCCCCGAGCCTCCAGGCTACACAGTGGAGAGGCAATACCAAAGTCCCTGGGCCTCCAGGCTACAGAGTGGAGAGGCAATACCAAAGTCCCTGGGCCTCCAGGCTACAGAGTGGAGAGGCATTACCAAAGTCCCTGGGCCTCCAGGCTACAGAGTGGAGAGGCAATACCAAAGTCCCTGGGCCTCCAGGCTACAGAGTGGAGAGGCAATACCAAAGTCCCTGGGCCTCCAGGCTACAGAGTGGAGAGGCAATACCAAAGTCCCTGGGCCTCCAGGCTACAGAGTGGAGAGGCAAAACCAAAGTCCCTGGGCCTCCAGGCTACAGATTGGAGAGGCAATACCAAAGTCCCTGGGCCTCCAGGCTACAGAGTGGAGAGGCAATACCAAAGTCCCTGGGCCTCCAGGCTACAGAGTGGAGAGGCAAAACCAAAGTCCCTGGGCCTCCAGGCTACAGAGTGGAGAGGCAATACCAAAGTCCCTGGGCCTCCAGGCTACAGAGTGGAGAGGCAATACCAAAGTCCCTGGGCCTCCAGGCTACAGAGTGGAGAGGCAAAAACAAAGTCCCTGGGCCTCCAGGCTACAGAGTGGAGAGGCAATACCAAAGTCCCTGGGCCTCCAGGCTACAGAGTGGAGAGGCAATACCAAAGTCCCTGGGCCTCCAGGCTACAGAGTGGAGAGGCAATACCAAAGTCCCTGGGCCTCCAGGCTACAGAGTGGAGAGGCAATACCAAAGTCCCTGGGCCTCCAGGCTACAGAGTGGAGAGGCAATACCAAAGTCCCTGGGCCTCCAGGCTACAGAGTGGAGAGGCAATACCAAAGTCCCTGGGCCTCCAGGCTACAGAGTGGAGAGGCAATACCAAAGTCCCTGGGCCTCCAGGCTACAGAGTGGAGAGGCAATACCAAAGTCCCTGGGCCTCCAGGCTACAGAGTGGAGAGGCAAAACCAAAGTCCCTGGGCCTCCAGGCTACAGAGTGGAGAGGCAATACCAAAGTCCCTGGGCCTCCAGGCCAGGCTACAGAGTGGAGAGGCAATACCAAAGTCCCTGGGCCTCCAGGCTACAGAGTGGAGAGGCAAGTCCCTGGGCCTCCAGGCAAAGTCCCAAAGTCCCTGGGCCTCCAGGCTACAGAGTGGAGAGGCAATACCAAAGTCCCTGGGCCTCCAGGCTACAGAGTGGAGAGGCAATACCAAAGTCCCTGGGCCTCCAGGCTACAGAGTGGAGAGGCAATACCAAAGTCCCTGGGCCTCCAGGCTACAGAGTGGAGAGGCAATACCAAAGTCCCTGGGCCTCCAGGCTACAGAGTGGAGAGGCAATACCAAAGTCCCTGGGCCTCCAGGCTACAGAGTGGAGAGGCAATACCAAAGTCCCTGGGCCTCCAGGCTACAGAGTGGAGAGGCAATACCAAAGTCCCTGGGCCTCCAGGCTACAGAGTGGAGAGGCAATACCAAAGTCCCTGGGCCTCCAGGCTACAGAGTGGAGAGGCACCAAAGTAGCCCAAGGTCCCTGGGCCTCCAGGCTACAGAGTGGAGAGGCAATACCAAAGTCCCTGGGCCTCCAGGCTACAGAGTGGAGAGGCAATACCAAAGTCCCTGGGCCTCCAGGCTACAGAGTGGAGAGGCAATACCAAAGTCCCTGGGCCTCCAGGCTACAGAGTGGAGAGGCAATACCAAAGTCCCTGGGCCTCCAGGCTACAGAGTGGAGAGGCAAAACCAAAGTCCCTGGGCCTCCAGGCTACAGATTGGAGAGGCAAAGTCCCTGGGCCTCCACCAAAGTCCCTGGGCCTCCAGGCTACAGAGTGGAGAGGCAATACCAAAGTCCCTGAGCCTCCAGGCTACACAGTGGAGAGGCAATACCAAAGTCCCTGGGCCTCCAGGCTACAGAGTGGAGAGGCAATACCAAAGTCCCTGGGACTCCAGGCTACAGAGTGGAGAGGCAAAACCAAAGTCCCTGGGCCTCCAGGCTACAGAGTGGAGAGGCAATACCAAAGTCCCTGGGCCTCCAGGCTACAGAGTGGAGAGGCAAAACCAAAGTCCCTGGGCCTCCAGGCTACAGAGTGGAGAGGCAATACCAAAGTCCCTGAGCCTCCAGGCTACACAGTGGAGAGGCAATACCAAAGTCCCTGGGCCTCCAGGCTACAGAGTGGAGAGGCAATACCAAAGTCCCTGGGCCTCCAGGCTACAGAGTGGAGAGGCAATACCAAAGTCCCTGGGACTCCAGGTCCCTTACAGAGTCCCTGGAGCTACAGAGGCAATACCAAAGTCCCTGGGACTCCAGGTTACAGAGTGGAGAGGCAAAACCAAAGTCCCTGGGCCTCCAGGCTACACAGTGGAGAGGAAATACCAAAGTCCCGGGGTTCCACGTAGGGAATTTGGGTGCCACGTAGGGAATAGGGTGCCACGTAGGGAATAGGGGGTACGCGCAACGCCGTCGGGGGTAAGCCAAATAAAAATGTGATTCACATATATATTTTACATGTGCAAAAGTACTATCTCACAACTCAATGAAACCTTAACTCTTGTGGAGACATTTAGAAACTAAACATGCCAATTTGAAAAATACGGGAGTTTTTAGAGAGAGAATTAAGACGACTTTCGAGTCGTAAGACGTATAAAAGCAACATATACCATTAATAAGAAGGGTCTAGAAGCGTCTTATATGGTGAGCTACCGAGTGGCTAGGACAGGCAAGCCCCATACTATTGTAGAGGACTTAATTCTTCCTGCTGCTGCGGATATGGCTGGGACAATGCTGGGCCCAAAAGGCCCCAAAAACTATACAGACAATGGCTTCATCAAACAACACTGTTTCACAATTTTCACAACGCATCAGACATGGCAGGAGATGTTTTGAAACAATTACTGCTTTGCATACAAGCCAGTGAATTCTATGTGTTACAGCTGGATGAGTCAACAGACGTGGCGGGCCTGGCACAGCTCCTGGTATATGTCTGTTATGTTTATGGGGGGTCAATTAAGGAAGACATCCTCTTCTGCAAACCAGGATAACAGGAGAGGATATTTTTTAAGTACTGGACAGCTTTGTGACATTAAATGGACTTTGGTGGTCAATATGTGTTGTCTGTACTGATGTACTGATGGCGCAAAGCCATGACAGGGAGACATAGTGGAGTGGTAACGCGCGTGCAAGCAGTTGCTCCCGACATCACTTGGGTACACTGCACTGCTCTTGCTGCCAAGGGAATGCCTGACAGCTTGAAAGATGTTTTGGACACTACAGTAAAAATGGTTACCTTTGTTAAAGCAAGGCCCCTGAACTCTTGTGTATTTTCTGCATTATGCAATGACCGTGGGGCGTCGCACAATTGGCCTAGCGTCGTCCGAGTTAGGGAGGGTTTGGTCGGTAGGGATGTCCTTGTCTCATTGCGCACCAGCGACTCCTGTGGCGGGCCGGGCGCAGTGCACGCTAACCAAGGTAGCCAGGTGCTCTGTGTTTCCTCCGACACATTGGTGCGGCTGGCTTCCGGGTTGGATGCGCGCTGCGTTAAGAAGCAGTGCGGCTTGGTTGTGTATCGGAGGACGCATGGCTTTCGACCTTCGTCTCTCCTGAGCCCTTACGGGAGTTGTAGCGATGAGACAAGATAGTAATTACTAACAATTGGAAACCATGAAAAGGGAGTAATAAAATAAAGAGCAAAATGATTGATTATTATAATATTATTATTTGTGTCCTGGTCCTATAAGAGTTCTTTGTCCCTTCCCACGAGCCGGGTTGTGACTAAAAACTCACACTCATTCTTATGTTTAATAAATGCATCATAGTGTGTGTGTGTGTGTGTGTGTGTGTGTGTGTGTGTGTGTGTGTGTGTGTGTGTGTGTGTGTGTGTGTGTGTGGTAGGCTTACAATGACGGGGGAAAAATACATTTGAGAGTGTGCTGACTCTGGTGCTAGAGGGGGTACGCAGCTGGAGGTTTAAGGGGTGCGGGACTATAAACAGTTTGGAACCACACTACCCTAGGGTATAGGGTGCCATTTAGACCAAAGCCTCTAAGGGTTGTGTTTCCGCTATCTCTTTCTCTCTCCTTTTCCCTTCATTCACTCTCTTTCAGTTCTTCTTTCAGGGACTGTTCTTCTTTCAGAGACTGTTCTTCTTTCAGGGACTGTTCTTCTTTCAGGGACTGTTCTTCTTCTTTCAGGGACTGTTCTTCTTTCAGGGACAGTTCTTCTTTCAGGGACTGTTCTTCTTTCAGGGATTCAGGGACTGTTCTTCTTTCAGGGACTGTTCTTCTTTCAGGGATTCAGGGACTGTTCTTCTTTCAGGGACTGTTCTTCTTTCAGGGACAGTTCTTCTTTCAGGGACTGTTCTTCTTTCAGGGATTCAGGGACTGTTCTTCTTTCAGGGACTGTTCTTCTTTCAGGGACTGTTCTTCTTTCAGGGACTGTTCTTCTTTCAGGGACGGTTCTTCTTTCAGGGACTGTTCTTCTTTCAGGGACTCTTCTTCTTTCAGGGACTGTTCTTCTTTCAGGGACTGTTCTTCTTTCAGGGACAGTTCTTCTTTCAGGGACTGTTCTTCTTTCAGGGACTGTTCTTCTTTCAGGGACTGTTCTTCTTTCAGGGACTGTTCTTCTTTCAGGGACTGTTTTGGACCCCAGTCCCATGTACGCTTCCTTTAGCGCTCCTCTCTTTATCCCAGCTTTGCAAAGAGGAAGTGGACCAAAGGTCAATTGAACCATCCAAATCCACTAGGAGCTTGCCAGAAATGTTACCCACTGTCTTGGTCAGGTCTATGCTGAGGGAATTTTCCCAGACCTTAACCACAAAAGTGAAAGAGAAGAGGGTGGTGGGAAAAACAAGGTTTTTTTGTGTCTTGAATGAAAAGACTTGGTCATTCACTGTTGAAAACCAACTAGGGTTAACTAATGCATATCTGGCATCCTATAGGTCACAGTGGAAGGAGCAACTGAATGTATTTGTCAGTCTGAGAAATGCCTCAAGGTGTTGACTTGAATTAATTCATGTGAATGTCTATTGCAATATAAATAGACATCATACATTTAATTGATTCAATAGCATAAAGACATTCTATTCTAAATTCCTAATCGTTCCTCACATTATTTCCCTGCTGCTTCTACTGGTGGTCTTGATAAAGACAGGAGAACAAATAAAACAGAGCAAGAACTAGCACTTGACCTCTCAATCATGTGATGTGATGATCATTAGTGAGTTCAATATACTGACTTGAGCTGCGTTGTGTCCTGCTGTTTAGGAATGTTGATCTTGAAAATTGTGTTTGAGGGTAATTGGTCCTGATTACAGTCTTTCACCGAGAGTCAGTTCAGTGATGGGGAACACTGAGAGTCAGTTCAATGATGGGGAACACTGAGAGTCAGTTCAATGATGGGGAACACTGAGAGTCAGTTCAATGATGGGGAGCACTGAGAGTCAGTTCAATGATGGGGAACACTGAGAGTCAGTTCAATGATGGGGAGCACTGAGAGTCAGTTCAATGATGGGGAGCACTGAGAGTCAGTTCAATGATGGGGAACACTGAGAGTCAGTTCAATGATGGGGAACACTGAGAACACACAAAGAGACACTTATTGAGTTTTCACACCCACCCACACACACTCACTCACAAACACATGCATGCGCAAGCATGAACAAACACACACACACACACACACACACATAATAGCTCCACACACACATACAGTATGTACGTACACACATGCACGCTTACATAGACACACACACACCTGTGTGAGAAACTGGTGAAGCGCTTGTGTCCTGACATGTCTGGGCCTGTCTGTAGGGGAGTATATAGTATGGACAGAGAGAGTGAGCTCCTCATGGTCATGTGGTAAGACCTGAGGCTTCAGGCCCATCACATCAGCAGCCCTAGAATGTTCAGGGGAGACGAGCAGTCCAAGTAAACAGTTTTGTAACTGCGGTCACACCACCATGGCCTTGTGTACAGGACAGGTATGTGTTGGGGCAGATAAGGTATGTGGTTTGGGTGCATGTGAGAGAGAGAGAAAGAGAGAGAGAGTGGATATCTCTACAAATCTTATTTTCATCTTGTCAAATAGATCCAAACGTCCATTCATTCCAATCAGTGAAATAAAACACCAAGTTCGATATATACAGTGCCTTGCGAAAGTATTCGGCCCCCTTGAACTTTGCGACCTTTTGCCACATTTCAGGCTTCAAACATAAAGATATAAAACTGTATTTTTTGTGAAGAATCAACAACAAGTGGGACACAATCATGAAGTGGAACGACATTTATTGGATATTTATTTCAAACTTTTTAAAAAACAGCTCCTTTACTTTCAGTGCAGCAAACTCTCTCCAGAAGTTCAGTGAGGATCTCTGAATGATCCAATGTTGACCTAAATGACTAATGATGATAAATACAATCCACCTGTGTGTAATCAAGTCTCCGTATAAATGCACCTGCACTGTGATAGCCTCAGAGGTCCGTTAAATGCGCAGAGAGCATTATGAAGAACAAGGAACACACCAGGCAGGTCCGAGATACTGTTGTGAAGAAGTTTAAAGCCGGATTTGGATACAAAAAGATTTCCCAAGCTTTAAACATCCCAAGGAGCACTGTGCAAGCGATAATATTGAAATGGAAGGAGTATCAGACCACTGCAAATCTACCAAGACATGGCAGTCCCTCTAAACTTTCAACTCATACAAGGAGAAGACTGATCAGAGATGCAGCCAAGAGGCCCATGATCACTCTGGATGAACTGCAGAGATCTACAGCTGAGGTGGGAGACTCTGTCCATAGGACAACAATCAGTCGTATATTGCACAAATCTGGCCTTTATGGAAGAGTGGCAAGAAGAAAGCCATTTCTTAAAGATATCCATAAAAAGTGTCGTTTAAAGTTTGCCACAAGCCACCTGGGAGACACACCAAACATGTGGAAGAAGGTGCTCTGGTCAGATGAAACCAAAATTGAACTTTTTGGCAACAATGCAAAACATTTTGTTTGGCGTAAAAGCAACACAGCTCATCACCCTGAACACGCCATCCCCACTGTCAAACATGGTGGTGGCAGCATCATGGTTTGGGCCTGATTTTCTTCAGCAGGGACAGGGAAGATGGTTAAAATTGATGGGAAGATGGATGGAGCCAAATACAGGACCATTCTGGAAGAAAACCTGATGGAGTCTGCAAAAGACCTGAGACTGGGACGGAGATTTGTCTTCCAACAAGACAATGATCCAAAACATAAAGCAAAATCTACAATGGAATGGTTAAAAAATAAACATATCCAGGTGTTAGAATGGCCAAGTCAAAGTCCAGACCTGAATCCAATCGAGAATCTGTGGAAAGAACTGAAAACTGCTGTTCACAAATGCTCTCCATCCAACCTCACTGAGCTCGAGCTGTTTTGCAAGGAGGAATGGGAAAAATTTCAGTCTCTCGATGTGCAAAACTGATAGAGACATACCCCAAGCGACTTACAGCTGTAATCGCAGCAAAAGGTGGCGCTACAAAGTATTAACTTAAGGGGGCTGAATAATTTTGCACGCCCAATTTTTCAGTTTTTGATTTGTTAAAAAGGTTTGAAATATCCAATAAATGTCGTTCCACTTCATGATTGTGTCCCACTTGTTGTTGATTCTTCACAAAAAAATACAGTTTTATATCTTTGTTTGAAGCCTGAAATGTGGCAAAAGGTCGCAAAGTTCAAGGGGGCCGAATACTTTCGCAAGGCACTGTAGCAGACTAGAGGCTCTTGGGACTACGCTGTCTGTTTCTGCTCTGCAGCCACTCTAGATGGGGGATTCTCCACTCCCTCCCTCACTCAGACACATCCATCACCCAGACCTAGGTTCAATTAGTATTTGTTTTCTTGCAAATATTTTAGTTGAGCTTGATTGAGCCGTTATAACACGATAAACTGAATAGTCTGAAAAGTGCTAACTTACGCCCATTGCCACCTTCTAGGCAGGGCCAATCAAACTGCTCAAAGTATTCGAGAGAAAACCAACACTATTTGAACCCAGGTCTGCATGGCTTAGATATCATTACTAGACTGTACCCCCTCTCCGTCTGCTCCTTTCTTAGTCCCCAATCCTGCTCCTTCTCTGCTATATCAAAGAAAAGCTCCTATGTCCTAGGTGAAACTGGAATGCTGGATACTAGGCCAAGACAGGACCTGGGAGACGGGTAGAGGAGCAACCCCAGCAGCTGACAGGGTGCAGAGCAGGAGGTGGAGGGCTGGGGACTGGGTCTGATTTATGATCTGCAGGTGGCTGGCTGGGGCTGCAACGGACAGGGATGTTGATGGCAGAACAAATGGGCCACTTAGTCTATTTAATTACTCAGCCTGTATTTAACTACTCAGCCTGTATTTAACTACTACTCAGCCTGTATTTAACTACTCAGCCTGTATTTAACTACTACTCAGCCTGTATTTAACTACTACTCAGCCTGTATTTAACTACTACTCAGCCTGTATTTAACTACTACTCAGCCTGTATTTAACTACTACTCAGCCTGTATTTAACTACTACTCAGCCTGTATTTAACTACTACTCAGCCTGTATTTAACTACTAAGCCTGTATTTAACTACTACTCAGCCTGTATTTAACTACTCAGCCTGTATTTAACTACTCAGCCTGTATTTAACTACTACTGAGTCTGTATTTAACTACTACTCAGCCTGTATTTAACTACTCAGCCTGTATTTAACTACTCAGCCTGTATTTAACTACTACTCAGCCTGTATTTAACTACTCAGCCTGTATTTAACTACTCAGTCTGTATTTAACTACTACTCAGCCTGTATTTAACTACTCAGCCTGTATTTAACTACTCAGCCTGTATTTAACTACTACAGCCTGTATTTTACTCAGCCTGTATTTAACTACTCAGCCTGTATTTAACTACTCAGCCTGTATTTAACTACTACTCAGCCTGTATTTAACTACTCACTACTACTCAGCCTGTATTTAACTACTCAGCCTGTATTTAACTACTACTCAGCCTGTATTTAACTACTCAGCCTGTATTTTACTACTCAGCCTGTATTTAACTACTCAGCCTGTATTTAACTACTCAGCCTGTATTTAACTACTACTCAGCCTGTATTTAACTACTACTGAGTCTATTTAACTACTACTCAGCCTGTATTTAACTACTCAGCCTGTATTTAACTACTCAGCCTGTATTTAACTACTACTCAGCCTGTATTTAACTACTACTCAGCCTGTATTTAACTACTACTCAGCCTGTATTTAACTACTCAGCCTGTATTTAACTACTCAGCCTGTATTTAACTACTACTCAGCCTGTATTTAACTACTACTCAGCCTGTATTTAATTACTCAGCCTGTATTTAACTACTCAGCCTGTATTTAACTACTCAGCCTGTATTTAACTACTCAGCCTGTATTTAACTACTCAGCCTGTATTTAACTACTACTCAGCCTGTATTTAACTACTACTGAGCCTGTATTTAACTACTCAGCCTGTATTTAACTACTCAGCCTGTATTTTACTCAGCCTGTATTTAACTACTCAGCCTGTATTTAACTACTACTCAGCCTGTATTTAACTACTCAGCCTGTATTTAACTACTACTCAGCCTGTATTTAACTACTACTCAGCCTGTATTTAACAACTACTCAGCCTGTATTTAACTACTACTCAGCCTGTATTTAACTACTACTCAGCCTGTATTTAACTACTACTCAGCCTGTATTTAACTACTACTCAGCCTGTATTTAACTACTCAGCCTGTATTTACTACTCAGCCTGTATTTAACTACTCAGCCTGTATTTAACTACTCAGCCTGTATTTTACTACTCAGCCTGTATTTAACTACTACTCAGCCTGTAATTTAACTACTCAGCCTGTATTTAACTACTACTCAGCCTGTATTTAACTACTACTCAGCCTGTATTTAACTACTCAGCCTGCATTTAACTACTCAGCCTGTATTTAACTACTACTCAGCCTGTATTTAACTACTCAGCCTGCATTTAACTACTACTCAGCCTGTATTTAACTACTCAGCCTGTATTTAACTACTCAGCCTGTATTTAACTACTCAGCCTGTATTTAACTACTACTCAGCCTGTATTTAACTACTCAGCCTGTATTTAACTACTCAGTCTGTATTTAACTACTACTCAGCCTGTATTTAACTACTCAGCCTGTATTTAACTACTACTCAGCCTGTATTTAACTACTCAGCCTGCATTTAACTACTACTCAGCCTGTATTTAACTACTCAGCCTGTATTTAACTACTCAGCCTGTATTTAACTACTCAGCCTGTATTTAACTACTACTCAGCCTGTATTTAACTACTCAGCCTGTATTTAACTACTCAGCCTGTATTTAACTACTACTCAGCCTGTATTTAACTACTCAGCCTGTATTTAACTACTACTCAGCCTGTATTTAACTACTCAGCCTGTATTTAACTACTCAGCCTGTATTGAACTACTACTCAGCCTTATTTAACTACTCAGCCTGTATTTAACTACTCAGCCTGCATTTAACTACTACTCAGCCTGTATTTAACTACTCAGCCTGTATTTAACTACTCAGCCTGTATTTAACTACTCAGCCTGTATTTAACTACTACTCAGCCTGTATTTAACTACTCAGCCTGTATTTAACTACTCAGCCTGTATTTAACTACTACTCAGCCTGTATTTAACTACTCAGCCTGCATTTAACTACTACTCAGCCTGTATTTAACTACTACTCAGCCTGTATTTAACTACTACTCAGCTTGTATTTAACTACTCAGCCTGTATTTAACTACTACTCAGCCTGTATTTAACTACTACTCAGCCTGTATTTAACTACTACTCAGCCTGTATTTAACTACTACTCAGCCTGTATTTAACTACTACTCAGCCTGTATTTAACTACTCAGCCTGTATTTAAATACTCAGCCTGTATTTAACTACTACTCAGCCTGTATTTAACTACTCAGCCTGTATTTAACTACTACTCAGCCTGTATTTAACTACTCAGCCTGTATTTAACTACTACTCAGCCTGTATTTAACTACTCAGCCTGTATTTAACTACTACTCAGCCTGTATTTAACTACTCAGCCTGTATTTAACTACTCAGCCTGTATTGAACTACTACTCAGCCTGTATTTAACTACTCAGCCTGTATTTAACTACTCAGCCTGTATTTAACTACTACTCAGCCTGTATTTAACTACTCAGCCTGTATTTAACTACTCAGCCTGTATTTAACTACTACTCAGCCTGTATTTAACTACTCAGCCTGCATTTAACTACTACTCAGCCTGTATTTAACTACTCAGCCTGTATTTAACTACTCAGCCTGTATTTAACTACTCAGCCTGTATTTAACTACTACTCAGCCTGTATTTAACTACTCAGCCTGTATTTAACTACTCAGCCTGTATTTAACTACTACTCAGCCTGTATTTAACTACTCAGCCTGCATTTAACTACTACTCAGCCTGTATTTAACTACTACTCAGCCTGTATTTAACTACTACTCAGCTTGTATTTAACTACTCAGCCTGTATTTAACTACTACTCAGCCTGTATTTAACTACTACTCAGCCTGTATTTAACTACTACTCAGCCTGTATTTAACTACTACTCAGCCTGTATTTAACTACTCAGCCTGTATTTAAATACTCAGTCTGTATTTAACTACTACTCAGCCTGTATTTAACTACTACTCAGCCTGTATTTAACTACTACTCAGCCTGTATTTAACTACTCAGCCTGTATTTAACTACTACTCAGCCTGTATTTAACTACTCAGCCTGTATTTAACTACTCAGCCTGTATTTAACTACTACTCAGCCTGTATTTATCTCCTCAGCCTGTATTTAACTACTACTCAGCCTGTATTTAACTACTCAGCCTGTATTTACCTACTACTCAGCCTGTATTTAACTACCACTCAGCCTGTTTTTAATTACTCAGCCTGTGTTTAACTTCTCAGCCTGTATTTAGCTACTCCTTAGCCTACACCGTAAAGTCACTGAGAAATTGAGATACATGCTTCATAATCTGTGCTGACCGTATTCACTGGCTTGTGCTTAGGCTACTCTCCTCACTACCAAACCCATGAACTGGATTGGATTGGAGTAAAGGAGTTCTGTGAAATTTTCCCATACTCACTAAAGGGACATTTCATTCATCTGCAGTACTGCACAGTTACTTCCTGCTCAATTTCTGGAAGGAAATACATCAGGCCATGATTCATGAAATAAAACTGGCTCTCTTACTGACCAAAGTTGATCTCTTACTGACCAGAGTTGATCTCTTACTGACCAGAGTTGATCTCTTACTCACCAGAGTTGATCTCTTACTGACCAGAGTTGATCTCTTACTGACCAGAGTTGATCTCTTACTGACCAAAGTTGATCTCTTACTGATCAGAGTTGATCTCTTAGTGACCAGAGTTGATCTCTTACTAACCAGAGTTGATCTCTTACTGACCAGATTTGATATCTTTATTGACCAGAGTTGATATCTTTATTGACCAGAGTTGATCTTTTTATTGACCAGAATTGATCTCTTACTGCCCAGAGTTGATCTCTTACTGCCCAGAGTTGATCTCTTACTGACCTGAGTTGATCTCTTACTGACCAGAGTTTATCAGCGTTGCTAAGAGAAATGCAACCCAGCCCTGCTGCTCAGAACCTAAGCCACATCATTTTGTTCCTGTTAGGAACAAAGAACCTGGTTCATATTCATTACAGCACAACATAACAAAACTTTTTGCAACGGATAATTAAAAAAAAAAACGAGAGTTTCTTATTGGACAAGTTCAGTCCATTCCTGTTCTAATCCATTTTCTTCCATTTGGTGCCTAATGAACACCACCTGGGGGCAATGGAGCGTGGTGACGGGTCATGTGTTGACGGCCTCTTCATTAAAACACGGCTCACATGGCTCTTCCTGCCATACAGCAGGCTCTGCCCTCCCTGAACCTCCCTAACCTTTATCCACTTCCTTCCTGGCAGCAATTAGAAGCGAGAGCCCTTATTCTACTCTGGGCCGGGTCTCAGTTCCGCTCAGCTCTGACTGTTGGTAGGAAATGAGATATCATGATGACACCTCTTCTCCTTTTCCATTGTCTAAATCCTTAAGTGCTTGAGAGACGGATTGGGCAGGGGCAGGGGATGGGGATGGGGATGGGGATCAGGGCAGGGGCAGGGGATGGGGATCAGGGCAGGGGCTGGGGATGGGGCAGGGGCAGGGGCTGGGGATGGGGATGGGGATCAGGGCAGGGGCTGGGGATGGGGATCAGGGCAGGGGCAGGGGATGGGGATCAGGGCAGGGGCTGGGGATGGGGATGGGGCAGGGGCTGGGGCTGGGGATGGGGATGGGATCAGGGCAGGGGCTGGGGCTGGGGCTGGGGCTGGGACTGGGGCTGGGGATGGGGATCAGGGCAGGGGCAGGGGATGGGGGTCAGGGCAGGGGCTGGGGATGAGGATGGGGATCAGGGCAGGGGATGGGGATGGGGATGGGGGTCAAGGCAGGGGGTGGGGATGGGGATCAGGGCAGGGGGATGGGGATCGGGTCAGGGGCTGAGGATGGGGATCGGGGCAGGGGCTGGGGATGGGGATCAGGGCAGGGGATGGGGATCAGGGCAGGGGGCTGGGGATGGTGCTGGGACTGGGGATGGGGATCAGGGCAGGGGGATGGGGATCGGGGCTGGGGATGGGGATCAGGGCAGGGGGATGGGGATCGGGGCTGGGGATGGGGATCGGGGCAGGGGATGGGGATGGTGCTGGGGATGGTGCTAGGGCTGGGTTGTATGGTATTTTTTTTTCAATTGAACCTTTATTTAACTTGGCAAGTCAGTTAAGAACAAATTATTACTTACAATGGCGGCCTACCCAGGCCAAACCCGGATGACGCTGTGCCAATTGTGCACCGCCCTATGGGACTCCAAATCACGGCCAAATGTGATGCAGCCTGGATTAAGGCAGCGGTCAAGTTGAAAAAAAACTGGATGAAAAAAGTTGAAAAAGCCGGATGTGACTATTTCTTGTATTCAGCATTTCCCTCCAAGTCAACAAGTGTAAGACAAATACAGTGTGATTTGTGATTTTACACCCCAAGTGTGCTGGCCTAAAGGCCTTCCCATGACTCTCTCCTTGGTGCTATACTCGTGTACTGTAAATGGAGTCCTGAGGAGCCTTGAACCTTCAACACCACCTGACCCTCTTACCAACTGAGCCCCAATGGACCATTACCGTATATATGGAGCCTGGAGCCTTACTGCACAGATGGGAGTTGTCCGCGTCGCTCTTCCGGTCCTCCCTGCTCTCCCAGCCCTGATCCTGTTCCGGAGTCATTCCTTCTGCTGACTCAGGGTTTCCTGATTGGAACAGAGTGTAGCTAAGTAACACTTGATACTGTTCATCACAAATCTGCATCCCAAATGGCACCCTATTCCATTTATAGTGCACTATTTTTTTAACAGAGCTCTGGTAATAAATTTAAAAAGTGCACTATGTAGGGGATAGTGTGCCATTTGAGATGCACTCAATATCTGTCTGGAACATATGAGAGAAGGACCACTCAGGTCAGGTAGCAACTTACAACTTCCCTTTATTGTTTGTAGATATTATCTCCATTGAGTTAAAGTGGAACTGACAGCGTTTTAGCGACAAGGTTCAAATCTGTTCATATACACCCCCAGGAAAATTATAACACCTTTTTTATATTTTCTGACGAGTGAGCACTTACAGTAAATATGGTCATTTTCACATTTTCATAAATTCATAGAATGTTTGGTAATGACGTAGAGTAAGGCATTTGTGAAAATTCTATAGCAATATAGAGTGGGAAAGTGGTCGTGTGTTTGGACAATTAATAGACACTGCAAGAAATAAAACCTACTAGAAACATCTGTCTCGTCCAGGATTGGAGTCTACGCAGACCGGTGCACCATAGCCAATATATAGAGCTATAGTCGTGTCACACCCTGATCTGTTTCACCTGTCCTGTTTCACCTTTCACCTGTCCTGTGATTGTCTCCACCCCCTCCAGGTGTCACTTGTTTTCCCCAGTGTATTTATCCCTGTGTTTCCTGTCTCTCTGTACCAGTGTATTTATCCCTGTGTTTCCTGTCTCTCTGTGCCACTTCCTCTTGTATGTCCATTTCAAGCAGCGTGTTTTTCCTGTGCTCCTGCCTTTTCTAGTCTCCTTTTTCTAGTCCTCCCGGTTTTGAACCTTGCCTGTTTCTGGACTCTGTACCCGCCTGCCTGACAATTCTGCCTGCCTTGGCCTCGAGCCTGGCTGCCACTCTGTACCTCCTGGACTCTGAACTGGTTTTGAACTTTTTGCCTGTCCACGACCATTCTCTTGCCTACCTCTTTTTCGATCAATAAATATTTAAGGCTCCAACCATCTGCCTCCTGTGTCTGCATCTGGATCTTGCCTTGTGCCCTGATAAGTAGGTCGTTATGCAAACCAGCCATTTGCCACATGAACTTACTGTCATTCACGTTTATCAGGACTGTGTGTTTACAGGCAGTAGCAACAGCTCCAACAAATACACATGAATGGATTTCTTTAAATATGTAAATACCACAGGAGTCCTCTTACAATTGGGAATTTTACAGTCTTGTTGATCAACCGTGAAAAGATAGGCTCTTTCTACCTCAGTTGCCTATTGTTAGAGACATTTAATTCCTATATGTTCATTAACCAATTCAATTGTAACAAAGCCAAACACTGTCCGTTTATAAGAATTTGTAAGGTTCTTATTTGCATAAAATAGACAAAGATCAGTCTTAAAATGAATCAGTAGCGTTTATTTCCCGAGAGCTCTGGTCATAATACCATGTACATTAGTTTATATACCTTACATTTCGTCATAGCGTCTTAAATGCCCCTCCTTCTCTCCGACAAGGACAGGGCTGCTCCTAAAGTCCATTCCAACCCACTAACGCCTATACATTACACACTATATCTGGATTATCGCCTGAAGTCTCACCACAGTTTATTACCACTTAGCTGACAGTTCCAGTCCCCCCCAGATATGGAAAACCTGGAGGGGCTCTCGCAGTCTAATTCTATCTCCAGAGTTATAGCCGAGTCGGTTCAAACATAGGTTAATGACCCTCTTTGCTTACTTTAGACACACACACATACATTCCTTCTTCCACAATGGTTATCATTTCCAATTACCCCTTGTCCATGCTACATAACCTCTTTCTTATGAACTAACATTATTAATCAGGTATAGTAAAACAGGGTAGAATTCAATTAGTTATAGTCCTAGTTAAATGTATACATTGTTATTTAGACATTATTCACATAATTCATAACAATCAACCCTTAATGACTAAATAATTCATACTGACATATCAAACACTATATGGAAACATTAAAGTTATACAAGATTATATCCAAAACAATACATGTATTTACATTCGATTCCTCATCAATGACTGTTCTAGGCCTACATCAGAATCATGACTCTTCTTATCCGGATTTTCGTTACAATCTTCATCAAAGAAACAGTCTAAACATCAAAACAAGAAACAACCTAAATTCCCTAAACATCAAAAATGGTCTCATCTAACATAGGCTCCTCGTATGTGAAGGATCCGGATTCATCTACTAGGTCTGGGTGCCTGTATTCATCATTCCACTGGTCAGAGCTTGGAATCGGTCCGTATCTCACCATCTATTCCGTCATCGATTTCTCCAGAGTCCTAGAAAAGAGAACCTTTCTCACAATATCCGCACAAAACTAACACAGTCACACAGGTGAAGGTTGCCCAAAACACAATGATCATGACATTTTTTCATTTCCCAGACACACTATCAGACCAATTTGTTAGAGCATTATCTACTCCAGTTCTCTGCCAGGGCCTTGGTCACTGATTCGTCTGGAGCTGTGTTATTCTGGGATGAAACCTCATACACCCCCACCCTTTTCAGCCAGTCACATATCCAAGGCTATTCTATCCTGACATCCCATCAACCTAGTTGCAGCTGTTATCACCAGAAGATGCTTGATTCCAATCCACAACTCATCAGGTTGTAACTCTCACCCCCTTGTAACTCCAATGCTATCAATGTAAACTCTATTGTCAAAAGATCCTGACGGAGCACTCCTCCTCTCTCTTCTACCTGGCGCTGGGTAAGGGTAAATAGCATCTCTAGCTGCACTAGTGCACAACTACCGGTACAATTGGTAAGCAGGTTAGGTCACAGTCTCACACCCCCACAAATCACCAGACATCCACTCCAGGCCATTTCATCTGCCAGTCAGGTCCCTCATTGTCTTGTCTGTTGTAACATTCTCTGTCCTATTGCATGTTCTTACTTCCCCTACGTCCCATCCGTGTGTTATGTATCGAGCCATACAATAGTAATGTCCTCCTGTAACTGGGAAAGGGGGAAGTCAAATCAAATCTAATTTTATTTGTCACATACACATGGTTAGCAGATGTTAATGCGAGCGTAGCGAAATGCTTGTGCTTCTAGTTCCGACAATGCAGTAATAACCAACAAGTAATCTAACTAACAATTCCAAAACTACTACCTTATACACATAAGTGTAAAGGGATAAAGAATATGTACATAAAGATACATGAATGAGTGATGGTACAGAGCGGCATAGGCAAGATGCAGTAGATGGTATTGAGTACAGTATATACATATGAGACAAGTATGTAAACAAAGTGGCATAGTTTAAAGTGGCTAGTGATACATGTATTACATAAAGATGCAGTAGATGATATAGAGTACAGTATATACAAATCAAATCAAATCAAATTTATTTATATAGCCCTTCGTACATCAGCTGATATCTCAAAGTGCTGTACAGAAACCCAGCCTAAAACCCCAAACAGCAAGCAATGCAGGTGTAGAAGCACGGTGGCTAGGAAAAACTCCCTAGAAAGGCCAAAACCTAGGAAGAAACCTAGAGAGGAACCAGGCTATGTGGGGTGGCCAGTCCTCTTCTGGCTGTGCCGGGTGGAGATTATAACAGAACATGGCCAAGATGTTCAAATGTTCATAAATGACCAGCATGGTCGAATAATAATAAGGCAGGAGATATACGTATACATATGAGATAAATAATGTAGGGTATGTAAACATTATATTAAGTAGCATTGTTTAAAGTGGCTAGTGATATATTTTACATCATTTCCCATCAATTCCCATTATTAAAGTGGCTGGAGTTGAGTCAGTGTGTTGGTAGCAGCCACTCAATGTTAGTGGTGGCTGTTTAACAGTCTGATGGCCTTGAGATAGAAGCTGTTTTTCAGTCTCTCGGTCCAAGCTTTGATGCCCCTGTACTGACCTCGCCTTCTGGATGATAGCGGGGTGAACAGGCAGTGGCTCGGGTGGTTGTTGTCCTTGATGATCTTTATGGCCTTCCTGTGACATCGGGTGGTGTAGGTGTCCTGGAGGGCAGGTAGTTTGCCCCCGGTGATGCATTGTGCAGACCTCACTACCCTCTGGAGAGCCTTACTGTTGTGGGCGGAGCAGTTGCCGTACCAGGCGGTGATACAGCCCGACAGGATGCTCTCGATTGTGCATCTGTAGAAGTTTGTGAGTGCTTTTGGTGACAAGCCAAATTTCTTCAGCCTCCTGAGGTTGAAGAGGCGCTGCTGCGCCTTCTTCACGATGCTGTCTTTGTGGGTGGACCAATTCAGTTTGTCTGTGATGTTTACGCCGAGGAACTTAAAACTTACTACCCTCTCCACTACTGTTCTATCGATGTGGATAGGGGGGTGTTCCCTCTGCTGTTTCCTGAAGTCCACAATCATCTCCTTAGTTTTGTTGACGTTGAGTGTGAGGTTATTTTCCTGACACCACACTCCGTGGGCCCTCACCTCCTCCCTGTAGGCCGTCTCGTCGTTGTTGGTAATCAAGCCTACCACTGTTGTGTCGTCCGCAAACTTGATGATTGAGTTGGAGGCGTGCGTGGCCACGCAGTCGTGGGTGAACAGGGAGTACAGGAGAGGGCTCAGAACGCACCCTTGTGGGGCCCCAGTGTTGAGGATCAGCGGGGTGGAGATGTTGTTACCTACCCTCACCACCTGGGGGCGGCCCGTCAGGAAGTCCAATACCCAGTTGCACAGGGCGGGGTCGAGACCCAGGGTCTCGAGCTTGATTACGAGTTTGGAGGGTACTATGGTGTTAAATGCTGAGCTGTAGTCGATGAACAGCATTCTCACATAGGTATTCCTCTTGTCCAGATGGGTTAGGGCAGTGTGCAGTGTGGTTGAGATTGCATCGTCTGTGGACCTATTTGGGCGGTAAGCAAATTGGAGTGGGTCTAGGGTGTCAGGTAGGGTGGAGTTGATATGGTCCTTGACTAGTCTCTCAAAGCACTTCATGATGACGGAAGTGAGTGCTACGGGGCGGTAGTCGTTTAGCTCAGTTACCTTAGCTTTCTTGGGAACAGGAACAATGGTGGCCCTCTTGAAGCATGTGGGAACAGCAGACTGGGATAGGGATTGATTGAATATGTCCATAAACACACCAGCCAGCTGGTCTGCGCATGCTCTGAGGGCGCGGCTGGGGATGCCGTCTGGGCCTGCAGCCTTGCGAGGGTTAACACGTTTAAATGTTTTACTCACCTCGGCTGCAGTGAAGGAGAGTCCACATGTTTTGGTTGCGGGCCGTATCAGTGGCACTGTATTGTCCTCAAAGCGGGCAAAAAAGTTATTTAGTCTGCCTGGGAGCAAGGCATCCTGGTCCGTGACTGGGCTGGTTTTCTTTTTGTAATTCGTGATTGACTGTAGACCCTGCCACATACCTCTTGTGTCTGAGCCGTTGAATTGCGATTCTACTTTGTCTCTATACTGACGCTTAGCTTGTTTGATTGCCTTGCAGAGGGAAAAGCTACACTGTTTGTATTCGGTCATGTTTCCGGTCACCCTGCCCTGATTAAAAGCAGTGGTTCGCGCTTTCAGTTTCACGCGAATGCTGCCATCAATCCACGGTTTCTGGTTTGGGAATGTTTTAATCGTTGCTATGGGAACGACATCTTCAACGCACGTTATAATGAACTCGCTCACCGAATCAGCGTATTCATCAATGTTGTTGTTTGACGCAATACGAAACATATCCCAGTCCACGTGATGGAAGCAGTCTTGGAGCATGGAATCAGATTGGTCGGACCAGCGTTGAACTGACCTCAGCGTGGGAGCTATATCCCCATGGGCACATGGGGATATAGATAATGATATATAATGCAGATCAATGCAACTGTCATTCTCTGGTTTCCCTGCCTTCATGAACAGCTGTACCATACAGGCCATTCCCCTGGGTATATCAATTCCATCAAATGGAAAGGGAATGGTTGTCAACTGAGGTTTTGCTGTGGCGCAGGCCTAACATTCTTCTTTCGCTACTGATCTGGCTGTATACTGAATCCATTCTAACCACAGGTCAGAATCCCCATAACCAGTTTCCACCTCAATCACTTCCTTAAGATCTTTCGTCTGACTCTATCCACACCGGCCCTTGGCTCTGGACAACTCCACTGTCAGTATCCACTGGATGACTATAGAACTATCATCTGCCCTAACTTCTTCTACCCGGAATGGCACTAGGTTATCAACTGAAACCCTTACTTTCACTACACTCCATCTTCTTCCATACAGGGTATGTGGATTTATGCTACCCTCTCTCTCGGTGTGAGCTATAACCTGTTTCCATGAACTACCCAGGGACTTGCACAGATATCTTCCATAATGGCTCATAGTCCTAGACTGCCAAGGAGTCAGAGACCCCATTTGGTCTACATATAACTCCACTGAGACATCCTTCCCAATCTCCACTCTCACTTCCTGTTTATCCAGATCAAGTGATCTCTTATGCTTGGTTAATACAAAATCCTCATGGTTTAACTATGTGTCAAGTTACCACCTTCTGAATTCTTGGATGGGTCCTGGTGTATTAAGGAATATTGCTCCCACAATAAGACAGCTCAGACCAATCAGCACTCCTGTAAAGCTCCACCTCCTCCCAGAGATCATATCATCAGCCAGAGTCCAGCCCAAACATTCACTTCTATGAACGCTCACAGAGGGGAAAAGACTGGATCAGGGAACCTTCATTAGAGAGATGACCCCTGAACCCTGATGGTTACAGTTCTCCTCTCTAACACTGTGATTGTTCGACAGTGTCAGTGTGTCTTACCCTTTTGCAGTGTGTGACGTGAACCCAGGTAGCTCTTTCAGCTATTCTCACCGCGAAGGCTGGCTCTGCCCAGGTAACAACCTTGCCTACTCTAAACAATGACTTAGGTAAGATTAGTAAATGATCCTTATGTTCTGATATTATCATGTAGGAGCTCCACTTTCATTCTCCACATATCCAATTCTCCCTCGGGCGTCCATTCATGTCTATCCTGTATCAATGATCTGTCAAATGTCTTATCTACTTTAAGAGTTATCTACGCTGCTTTGTATGTTCTTAAATATATATATATATTTGTCTATTTAAACAGTAACCCTTTTCTCTCCTTTCTTATTTCACAGACACTAGTCAATGCTACTATTTCGGTGTCACTCCTATCTTGCTCATTTCCTGGCCCCCCTTCTCCTCTCTGCTCTCAAACCTTCAAGGTCTCAGCAGTGCGGGGAGGACTCCTCTGTTTGCCCTTTCCCCTATCTGTCTGTAACAACTATGTGTTGTTTTCAAATATTAACTAAATGTCTCACTGTTTGGCTTTTTCTAAACTCGTGGATTTTTTTGAAAAACATGTCTATGGTGGCAATTTCTAAAGTCCTTACATAGGTTAATTAAGGTTATCTTGATCCTATCAATAATTCTGAATCACCACAGATGTCATATATCCCTGTCCACTTTATACTATTTAAATAAAAACATCTTCAAATGATCAAATGAAGCCAAAATGAATGCTAACCATATCATATGCTTTCTGTACTAATGAAATCTTTCCTTCGGGAGTCCACTGTATCAGTCACATCAATTGAATATATGTTGCATAGTGTGGGATACATTATCTACAGTATTTTACCATCCCTAAGAACTGCAACATATTTATTTTCATTAATAATTTGAATGCTTATAAAATCACAATTTTTCTATCTCAATGTATTTTCTTGTCCTATTGGCTTAACATATTTCCTGTCCAAACACCTATGCACATCAAGATCAACAACCAATGCTAGCCAGAGCAAGATAAGCTCAAATCTAATGAGGGAACATTAGATAAACCCTCTGTAAAGTTTTCAGCTAGTTGGCTGTCAAAAATTGCACTGATAAACAATGGGGATAGTAGCCTGCTCATCCTTTTGCAGCTTGCCTGCCAATGCATGCTTGTCCCAACCCACTTTTTGACAACTGAATGGGAACCTGTCTGCCTCCCTGTCCAATACGGTCTTATGTAGCAAAATATGAAATTGTGTTTTTTCATTGGATAAAAGTAGAGACTCAGAGTTACAAAATGGTTTATCATACACTGCAGTTGAGGAACAATGAGAAAGTAATTATTCTTTAAAAGTTGATAAATTAGCATTTCTTTCACATGACCCATCACGTTTGAGAAAGTGAGTTTTGTTTTGAGTTTTAATACAACTACTTGAGAGCTCTTCTTTGTCTACATCCATTAAGCATCATTCACACCCTCTTAAGCCCCACCCATCTCTATTAGGATTCACATTTGAGGCCATGTGCTAAACATAGTAAGGTAGTGTAGTAAACAACCAAAGTTTTCAAGACTAAAAGTGGTGAAAGTAGTAGCCTACAATAAGGAAAAACTCTAGGTATAAATACACTTTATCTAGTCCTTGGCCTATATCCTAATCTGACTTTAGTGCAGGTTATGTTGTTCTTCACATTACCATCTCTGTTTTTATGTTTTATTTTAACTAGGCAAGTCAGTTAAAACCTGTTATGGCAAGGCGATCCCCAAGGGGAACTCCACCCCCCCCATTCAGCTGAAAAGGTGGTGCAGGGAATTCAAAAATTCATTATTTAACTTTCACACATTAACAAGTCCAATACCTCAAATGAAAGATAAACATCTTGTTCATCTACCCTACATGTCCGATTTTTAAAATGTTTTACAGCGAAAACACAACATATATTTATGTTAGACCACCACCAAACCAAAACGCAGCCATTTTTTCCAGCCAAAGATAGAGTCACAAAAGCAGGACTAGAGATAAAAATTAATCACTAACCTTTTGAAAATCTTCATCAGATGATACGCATATGACATGTTACACAATACATTTATGTTTTGTTCGATAATATGCATATTTATATCCACAAATCTCGGTTTACATTGACGCCATGTTCAGAAATGCCTCCAAAATATCCGGAGGAATTATAGAAAGCTACGCCAGATGACAGAAATACTCATCATAAACTTTGACTAAAGATACATGTTCTACATATAATTAAAGATACACTGGTTCTTAATGCAACCGCTGTGTCAGATTTTTTTTAAACGTTATGAAAAAAGCCTACCATGCAATAATCTGAGACAGAGCTCAGACGTAAATATATTTCTCCGCCATGTTGGAGTCAACAGAAATTACATCATAAATATTCCCTTACCTTTGATAATCTTTCATCAGAATGCAGTGCAAGGAGTCCTAGTTCCACAATAAATCATTGTTTTGTTCCATAATGTCCAATACTAGTGTCCAATTAGCTGCATTTGCTATCACTTTCAGCTCACGTGCCCAAAAGCTGACGCTGGTCCAGGACAACTCGCACGAAAACTTCAAAAATATATATTCCAGGTCGAATAAACTGGTCAAACTAAGTAGAGAATCAATCTTCAGGATGTTATTTTCATATATATCCAATAACGTTCCAACCGGATCATACGTTTTCAGCTGCAGCCAAATGGAACGACGGTGGCACCCACAGAGAAATGCGCCACAGGGAAATGGCATTCTGTCGGGACACTGACTATTTCCCCTCCCATTCGGTCAAAGTTCACACCAAAAGCTCAATTCCACGTTCTACTGAATGAGGACATCTAGTGGAAGGCGTAGGAAGTGCTACCAGATCCATATCTTGTTGGGAAAGGAAGGGGCGATGACGTCCAAGTTGACCCACATTCAGAATTTCACTTCTTGTTTGGAAGATTGCCTGCGCTGTGAGTTCTGTTATACTCACAGACATAATTCAAACAGTTTTAGAAACTTCAGAGTGTTTTCTATCCAGTAATAATAATAATGTGCATATATTAGCAATCTAGGACAGAGTAGGATGCAGTTCACTATGGGCACGCAATTCATCCAAAGTGAAAATACTGCCCCCTATCCTCAACAAGTTTTAAGAACAAATTCTTATTTACAATGAGGGCCTACACCCGTATGACACTGGGCCAATTGTGTGCCACCCTATGGGACTCCCTATAGTGATGCATCTAGCACTGAGATGCAGTGCCTTAGACTGCTGCGCCACTCGGGAGCCCCAAACACACACTATATCAAATAAAATCAAAGTTTATTTGTCACATGCACAGGATACAGAAGGTGTAAACGGTACAGTGAATTGGTTACTTGCTCATTTTTTTCAGTTCCCAGTTGAAGTCGGAAGTCAGAGATTTCCGAGTTCCCAGGTACGAGTTCCAAGTGGTTTTGAACGTGGTAATCCCAACCCATACTACTAGCAATAAAATACGATTGTCATAGCTAGCCATCATGCATGAATCTAAAGGTAGCTAAAGCTAACTAACTAAGTTCCATGTTAGCTACATAGATAACATTAGGCTATAACTAGCAATACAAATGGCTTTCTGAGATACTAAAAATGTTACTACACAGATCATACATGTAATGTTAGCTAGCGACTATCTGACAAAATTAGAAATGTATAATAACTGAAAAGGTAGCTAGCTAGAAGTTTACCCATATATATTGATGAACGCTTCTCCCTCTCTATTACGGATACTATGATTGCCCTTAGTTTGAAGATGTAATCCGGAGACAGCTGTTTTATACAACAGCCTTCTGTGTTCTCTTTTCGACTCCATCAGTATATTCGCAATCAAATGCCAGTATTTTTTCAATTTCTTTAGCTATCATATTCTGCTTCCCCGGGCATTCCACTGATTTCAAAAATCAAATCAAATCAAACTTTATTTGTTACATGCGCCGTATACAAGAAGAAGACTCTAAAATGTCTGGTTCATCTAAAATGTTTTGACCTAAATCAGGGATTTCCTCATCATCTGATTCATTTTGAAAGCCAGAGGGAGACAGCATGGCACGATCGTTCTCCCGAAAGTGGAGAGCAGTAGCAACACTTTTGCAGTTCTTCACAATATCTTTTTAAAAAAGCTACGGTATAAAGGATTATCTACAGTAGACCTACAGTACTGAGCAGCTCATGTTATAGACAGAAGCATGCTACATTTTACATTTACATTTTTGTCATTTAGCAGACGCTCTTATCCAGAGTAACTTACAGCTAGTGCATTCATATTAACATAGCGAGGTGGGACAACCACATATCACAGGCATAGAAAGTACATTTTTCATCAATATTGTAGCTATCAATAGAATCAGAGCTAGGGGGGTCCGAGGTGAGGAGGATTATTTAAGATACTGTTTGAAGAGGTAGGGTTTCAGATCTTTTCGGAAGATGGACAGGGTCCAAGCTTCAGGTGGAAGCTGGTTCCACCATTGGACTGCCAGGACAGAGAAGAGCTTGGACTGGGCTGAGCAGAGCAGGAGCTGTCCCCCCCTTAGGGGTGGGAGGGCCAAGAGAACAGAGTGATCGGGTTGGGGTGTAGGGTTTGAGTGTGGCAGACCAATCCAAACTCATCTCTCGGCATGTCCAGCCCACTCATTATCTCAGCCAATCATGGCTAGCAGGAAGGTGTCCGTCTTTTTCCATGGCTAAACCAACTAGGCTCGTAATTTAACAATTGTATTTGTATTTACAGATGGCATATGTTTTGGACTACCAAGACATGTATTGCTGAATTATATTAATCATGCATTGAACTGCATCCATCTATTCTGCCAACAGTGCCTTAGTGTACGTCATGGAACGCTGAGTCAAATAGAAACTATTTTTTAAAACCTCTTATAAAGTTGGTTTTGTAGCATAAACTGTGAATTTGATATTCTTGACTGATATTATGATTGCCTGTTTGTTTCATATCTGCAAAGTAGTTCAAACGCTGTCAGTTCCACTTTAAGAGAATGGAGTTTCCTTATGATCCTTATGAACCTGAGACTGTAGTCAAGGTCTGGCTTGCTGCCCTTCAGGCTTAGACACTGGAGGAAGTTTTAACAGCTGTACTGTATTGGTATGTGCTTTCCATCCATACAGAGACCTCACTCTATTTCCCCTCAGGCCATATATTATCTGGGTCTTTCTCATGTAAGAACCTCTAGTACTACTATGGATTTTAAATCAATATTGGGACATTTCATTGAATGCCTCTAATCTAACATGAGGATGTAGTGTGCCATAGTCCACTAACTATATACTGACAGTCTTATTGCACTGCCATAGTCCACTAACTATATACTGACAGTCTTATTGCAGTGCCATAGTCCACTAACTATATACTGACAGTCTTATTGCAGTGCCATAGTCCACTAACTATATACTGACAGTCTTATTGCAGTGCCATAGTCCACTAACTCTATACTGACAGTCTTATTGCAGTGCCATAGTCCACTAACTCTATACTGACAGTCTTATTGCAGTGCCATAGTCCACTAACTATATACTGACAGTCTTATTGCAGTGCCATAGTCCACTAACTATATACTGACAGTCTTATTGCAGTGCCATAGTCCACTAACTCTATACTGACAGTCTTATTACAGTGCCATAGTCCACTAACTATATACTGACAGTCTTATTGCAGTGCCATAGTCCACTAACTCTATACTGACAGTCTTATTGCAGTGCCATAGTCCACTAACTCTATACTGACAGTCTTATTGCAGTGCCATAGTCCACTAACTCTATACTGACAGTCTTATTGCCGTGCCATAGTCCCTTAACTCTATACTGACAGTCTTATTGCAGTGCCATAGTCCACTAACTCTATACTGACAGTCTTATTGCACTGCCATAGTCCACTAACTATATACTGACAGTCTTATTGCAGTGCCATAGTCCACTAACTATATACTGACAGTCTTATTGCAGTGCCATAGTCCACTAACTCTATACTGACAGTTTTATTGCAGTGCCATAGTCCACTAACTCTATACTGACAGTCTTATTGCAGTGCCATAGTCCAGTAACTCTATACTGACAGTCTTATTGCACTGCCATAGTCCCCTAACTCTATACTGACAGTCTTATTACAGTGCCATAGTCCCTTAACTCTATACTGACAGTCTTATTGCAGTGCCATAGTCCAGTAACTCTATACTGACAGTCTTATTGCAGTGCCATAGTCCACTAACTCTATACTGACAGTCTTATTGCAGTGCCATAGTCCACTAACTCTATACTGACAGTCTTATTGCAGTGCCATAGTCCACTAACTCTATACTGACAGTCTTATTGCAGTGCCATAGTCCACTAACTCTATACTGACAGTCTTATTGCAGTGCCATAGTCCACTAACTCTATACTGACAGTCTTATTGCACTGCCATAGTCCACTAACTCTATACTGACAGTCTTATTGCACTGCCATAGTCCACTAACTCTATACTGACAGTCTTATTGCACTGCCATAGTCCACTAACTCTATACTGACAGTCTTATTGCACTGCCATAGTCCACTAACTATATACTGACAGTCTTATTGCAGTGCCATAGTCCACTAACTATATACTGACAGTCTTATTGCAGTGCCATAGTCCACTAACTCTATACTGACAGTCTTATTGCAGTGCCATAGTCCACTAACTCTATACTGACAGTCTTATTGCACTGCCATAGTCCACTAACTCTATACTGACAGTCTTATTGCACTGCCATAGTCCACTAACTCTATACTGACAGTCTTATTGCACTGCCATAGTCCACTAACACTGACAGTATATACTTGCAGTAACACATTTAACAATTAATAAATCAAAACAAGATGTTCCTACTTCCTACAGCTTTCTGTAAAGGTCGAGCAGAGCAGCTGAGCTGACAAGGAATGTAGAGACATCCTGAACTCACTCTCTCTCTCTAGAGACATCCTGAACTCACTCTCTCTCTCTCTCTCTCTCTCTCTCTCTCTCTCTCTCTCTCTCTCTCTCTCTCTCTCTCTCTCTCTCTCTCTCTCTCTCTCTCTCCCCTGTACTTCTTTCGGTGAGGCTTAGCTTGTTTCGTAACTGCCCCACCATGACAAGCCTGACTGGACATGAACAGAGCTCCTTTTTCCACTGTATCTAAGTCCCAAATCGCACTGTATCTAAGTCTCAAATTGCACCCTATTCCATACAAAGTGCACTACTCTTGACCAGAGCCCTATGGATAGAGGGGCAAAGGTAATGCACTATATAGGGGATAGGGTGCCATTTAGGACGCAGTTATTGTTTTGTTTTACTTATCAGACTATAATTTGATTTGATTCTCTCTTTTGGAATGTATAAAAACCTCTTCCAAATGTACTGCCACTAGTAGGACATTCTGTCTCCGCTGTCTGTCTCAGCTGTCTGTCTCCGCTGTCTGTCTCCCCTGTCTGTCTCAGCTGTCTGTCTCCGCTGTCTGTCTGTCTCCGCTGTCTGTCTTCCCCGCTGTCTGTCTCCGCTGTCTGTCTCCCCTGTCTGTCTCCGCTGTCTGTCTCCGCTGTCTGTCTCCCCTGTCTGTCTCCGCTGTCTGTCTCAGCTGTCTGTCTCCCCTGTCTGTCTCCGCTGTCTGTCTCCCCTGTCTGTCTCCGCTGTCTTTCAGACAACAATCCTTCTCTGCCTTAAATGGTAAAAATGAAACAGGTTACCTCTCGTCTTACATCATACCCCAACTCTAGGGGAGGTACACACGTGCACACACACACACCAGCAGCAGCTCTCAGGGAGGCAGGAGCTGCTCGCCTCATCTTCTTCTGACACAATAAATTATTAAAGACATTTGTATTCCTTTATTTAACTAGGCAAGTCAGTTAAGAACAAATTCTTATTTTCAATGACGGCCTAGGAACAGTGGGTTAACTGCCTGTTCAGGGGCAGAACGACAGATTTGTACCTTGTCAGCTCAGGGATTTGAACTTGCCGTTCCGTTTACTAGTCCACCGCTCTAACCACTAGGCTACCCTGCCACCCCAGGGTAGCTTTTATGAGTTTTATGAGTTTTTATGAGACTGCTCTTTGCGTTCTTCATCTCTGAGGGACAAAGCTTTATGTTGTATCTCACATATAAAAAGAGAGAAAGAGAGAAGCGAGGTAAAGAGAGGTTTGGCCTATCATACGGTACACCAGTCATACAGTACACCAGTCATACGGTACACCAGTCATACGGTACACCAGTCATACAGTACACCAGTCATACAGTACACCAGTCATACGCTGACACCAGTCAACACTGGTACACCAGTCATACGGTACACCAGTCATACAGTACACCAGTCATACAGTACAATCCAGTCATACGGTACACCAGTCATACTTGGTACACCAGTCATACGGTACACCAGTCATACAGTACACCAGAAAATAACAGTCACACCAGTCATACAAAACACCAGTCATTGGTACACCAGTCATACAGTACACCAGTCATACAGTACACCAGTCATACAGTACACCAGTCATACGGACACCAGTCATACAGTACACCAGTCATGAGGTACACCAGTCTACAGTACAGGCCAGTCATACGGCTTGTCACCAAAAGTCATACAGTACACCAGTCCTACGGGCTGTATCACCAGCCTCATACAGTACACCAGTCATCCACGGTACACCAGTCATCACAGTACACCAGTCAGGACAGTACACCAGATCATACAGTACACCAGTCATCAAGGACAGTACCACCAGTCATGCCTGTTACACCAGTCATACAGTACACCAGTCATACAGTGCACACCAGACTGAAATACGGTTCACTCAGGTCAGACTGTTAAACAGCCACCAGTCATTAGTGGCTACACCAGTCATGACACTGACTCACCAGTCACTTTAATCATTGATGGGAAATGAGTAAATATATCACCAGTCAAACAATGCTACCATATATGTTACACCAGTCATACGGTACACCAGTCATACGGTACACCAGTCATACAGTACACCAGTCATACAGTACACCAGTCATACGGTACACCAGTCATACGGTACACCAGTCATACGGTACACCAGTCATACAGTACACCAGTCATACAGTACACCAGTCATACAGTACACCAGTCATACGGTACACCAGTCATACGGTACACCAGTCATACAGTACACCAGTCATACAGTACACCAGTCATATTCGGTACACCAGTCATAAGTACACCAGTCATAGTTAGTACACCAGTCATGCACAGTACACCAGTCATACAGTACACCAGTCATACAGTACACCAGTCATACAGTACACCAGTCATACAGTACACCAGTCATACAGTACACCAGTCATACAGTACACCAGTCATACGGTACACCAGTCATACAGTACACCAGTCAACCCTTTCTAAAGATGTACTGTTGTCTGAGTAACGCTCTGTGCAACATGTCTTGACAGAAAGATCCAGTGAAAACACCAGGTATTGTCTCTCTTAGCTGTGCCCGGTCTTGTAAGCTGGGGCAAAGCATCTCAGCTTTATCTATGGTAGGTTTTGTTTTGAGCCAGATAAAAGTAATCTAGTCAGGGACAATCATAATATACTGTAGCCCAAAATATTGTGTGGCTTTCATTTTAGCACGCAGCATGTCTACAAGCATAGGTACTGTCCAAGCACAATGACCCAGCTATTGTTGTTTTCTCCACTAATTTCTACCATTAATTACCTTAGCTAGCAGAAGGGTATACTACAAAGCAAGATCAATGACATAGCCAGCTAACATGAATAAATATTCTGAAAGAACTTTCAATTCTTTTGAAAGATTGACTCAAAAACCAAAAACACATATTTAAGATTAGGTTGGAGTCAGTAGTTATCAAATCGATAGTTATTTCTGGTTGTTTATGAAAGTTAGCCGGCTAACTCATTGATCCTGCTTTGTATTTTACCCCAGGTGTTTAAATCTTCTGTCGTCTCCTTGTTTTATCCCATGTTAATACCAGAAACACCTGCCAACACATCATACCTCATCAGCATGATTGACAGCTAGTCAGTGTAATTTACATTTGACATTTGAGTCATTTCGCTGACGCCCTTATCCAGAGCGACTTACAGTTAGTGTATTCATCTTAAGATAGCTGGGTGGGACAACCACATATTACAGAAAGTACATTTTTCCTCAATAAAGTAGCCATCAGTAGACTCGGGGAGGGGGGGGGTCAAGTTCAGGTGCTGGTTCAGTTTTTATATTTTTATTCTCCATCAACACTTACTGCCTCTAAGTCATGGCCAGACACCACAGTAATCATCAGTAATAGGGCTAAAGACACCACAGTAATCAACAGTAATAGGGCTAAAGACACCACAGTAATCAACAGTGATAGGGCTAAAGACACCACAGTAATCATCAGTAATAGGGCTAAAGACACCACAGTAATCAACAGTAATAGGGCTAAAGACACCACAGCAATCATCAGTGATAGGGCTAAAGACACCACAGTAATCATCAGTGATAGGGCTAAAGACACCACAGTAATCATCAGTGATAGGGCTAAAGACACCACAGTAATCATCAGTGATAGGGCTAAAGACACCACAGTAATCATCAGTAATAGGTCTAAAGACACCACAGTAATCATCAGTGATAGGGCTAAAGACACCACAGTAATCATCGGTGATAGGGCTAAAGACACCACAGTAATCATCAGTGATAGGGCTAAAGACACCACAGTAATCATCAGTGATAGGGCTAAAGACACCACAGTAATCATCAGTGATAGGGCTAAAGACACCACAGTAATCATCAGTGATAGGGCTAAAGACACCACAGTAATCATCAGTGATAGGGCTAAAGACACCACAGTAATCAACAGTGATAGGGTTAAAGACACCACAGTAATCAACAGTGATAGGGCTAAAGACACCACAGTAATCATCAGTGATAGGGATAAAGACACCACAGTAATCAACAGTGATAGGGCTAAAGACACTACAGTAATCATCAGTGATAGGGCTAAAGACACCACAGTAATCATCAGTAATAGGGCTAAAGACACCACAGTAATCATCAGTGATAGGGTTAAAGACACCACAGTAATCAACAGTGATACGGCTAAAGACACCACAGTAATCATCAGTGATAGGGCTAAAGACACCACAGTAATCATCAGTGATAGGGATAAAGACACCACAGTAATCATCAGTGATAGGGCTAAAGACACCACAGTAATCATCAGTGATAGGGCTAAAGACACCACAGTAATCAACAGTGATACGGCTAAAGACACCACAGTAATCATCAGTGATAGGGCTAAAGACACCACAGTAATCATCAGTGATAGGGCTAAAGACACCACAGTAATCATCAGTGATAGGGCTAAAGACACCACAGTAATCAACAGTGATAGGCCAAAGACACCACAGTAATCATCAGTGATAGGGCTAAAGACACCACAGTAATCATCAGTAATAGGGCTAAAGACACCACAGTAATCATCAGTGATAGGGCTAAAGACACCACAGTAATCAACAGTGATAGGGCTAAAGACACCACAGTAATCATCAGTGATAGGGCTAAAGACACCACAGTAATCATCAGTAATAGGGCTAAAGACACCACCGTAATCATCAGTAATAGGGCTAAAGACACCACAGTAATCATCAGTGATAGGGCTAAAGACACCACAGTAATCATCAGTGATAGGGCTAAAGACACCACAGTAATCATCAGTGATAGGGCTAAAGGGGGAAGGGTACAGTATAACTTTCGCCAAGGAGCGAGTGATCACACAGGAGAAACAGCTGTCGACCAAGCGTCACTGTCGTTTGACGTACTTGTACTTCACAGGTGAGACCTCCTGGGCATGGAAATGAGTGCCAAATAGACACGGGATGGAGTGAACATGACGGCGCCCGAGACTGTCTGCGTGTGTACATGCCTTTCCCTGTCTTTCATTCAAGTCTCATAGTGACTCAGAAGAGGAGAGAGTAAACCCCTGGGGAGGATCTCTGTCTGTCTGTCTGTCTGTCTGTCTGTCTGTCTGTCTGTCTGTCTGTCTGTCTGTCTGTCTGTCTGTCTGTCTGTCTGTCTTTCTGTCTGTCTGTCTGTCTGTCTGTCTGTCTGTCTGTCTGTCTGTCTGTCTGTCTGTCTGTCTGTCTGTCTGTCTGTCTGTCTGTCTGTCTGTCTGTCTGTCTGTATTGCTGTCTGTATTGCTGTCTGTCTGTCTGTCTGTCTGTCTGTCTGTCTGTCTGTCTGTCTGTCTGTCTGTCTGTCTGTCTGTCTGTCTGTCTGTCTGTCTGTCTGTCTGTCTGTCTGTATGTATGTATGTATGTATGTATGTATGTATGTATGTATGTATGTATGTATGTATGTATGTATGTATGTATGTATGTATGTATGTATGTATGTATGTATGTATGTATGTATGTATGTATGTATGTATGTATGTATGTATGTATGTATGTATGTATGTCTGTATTGCTGTATGTCTGTCTGTCTGTAGTACAGTAGCCTGTCCTGTCCTGTGAGTGCTGGTTCATGTTAAAAAACCATAAACAGTGGGGACTCTTCGAGTCGCATTCTTGTGTCAGCAGTATTCTGTCTCAAGGTGATCAATTGTTGGAAAGACACACAGTTAAGAATGGCCACACACACACACACACACACACACACACACACACACACACACACACACACACACACACACACACACACACACACACACACACACACTTGTGCCTGCTGCATACTGACACTACCTCCCTGTCTCTGCTTCCTTAAGTTCCTACAGTGTCTTAACTGAAGTGCTCAGCTGCTATTTTGAGAACCAGAGAAGATGAAAGATATAGCCAATCTAGCAGTCATCTCTCCCCCCAGTCACTCACTCTGTCTCTCTGCATGGGTTTGGACTTTTGGGCCTCCAGCCTCCCAGCAGACAGCCTTTGAAGTAAAAACATCCCTAAAGTGGAGGCCCAGTGGTGGGGTAAAGGGGTGTTCAGTCAGCTTTAGCCACATAAAAAAATACTACAGTTTACTATAGAATACTATAGTATTCCAGTCTGTGCTAGCAAAACAGTCCTGTAGTTTAGCATCTGCTTAATCTGACCACTTTTTTATAGACCGAGTCACTGGTGCTTCCTGCTTTAATTTTGGCTTGTAAGCAGGAATCAGGAGGATAGAGTTGTGGTCGGATTTACCAAATGGACGGCGAGGGAGAGCTTTGTACGCATCTCTGTGTGTGGAGTACAGGTGATCTAGAATGTTTTTCCCTCTGGTTGCACATTTAACATGCTGATAGAAATGAGGTGAAACTGATTTAAGTTTCCCTGCATCAAAGTCCCCGGCCACTAGGAGCGCCGCCTCTGGATGAGCATTTTCCTGTTTGCTCACGGCGGAATACAGCTCATTGAGTGCGGTTTTAGTGCCAGCCTTGGTCTGTGGTGGTATGTAGACAGCTACGGAAAATACAGATGAAAACTCTCTAGGTAGATAGTGTGGTCTACAGCTTATCATGAGATTCTCTACCTCAGGTGAGCAAAACCTTGAGACTTCCTTAGATATCATGCACCAGCTATTGTTTACAAATAGCCATAGGCCCCCGCACGTGTCTTACCAGAGGCTGCTGTTCTGTCCTATAGAGTGTGTAACCTGTTCTGTCCTATAGAGTGTGTAACCTGTTCTGTCCTATAGAGTGTGTAACCTGTTCTGTCCTATAGAGTGTGTAACCTGTTCTGTCCTATAGAGTGTGTAACCTGTTCTGTCCTATAGAGTGTGTAACCTGTTCTGTCCTATAGAGTGTGTAACCCGCCAGCTGTATGTTCTTAATGTCGTCGTTCAGCCACGACACGGTGAAACATAAGATATTACAGTTTTTAACGTTAATATACGTACTTTTAAATTTCAAATCAAATCAAATCAAATACTTTCAATTCGTCCCATTTATTTTCCAGCGATTGAATGTTAGCTAGCAGAATGGAAGGCAAGGGCAGATTAACCACTGGTCACCTGATCCTCACAAGGCATCCTGATCTATTTCCTCGAAACCTACAGTGAATCACAGGGATCTGGGCCCGGTCGGGTGTCTGTAGTATGTCCCTCACGTTCGACTCATTGAAGAAGAACACCTCGTCCAATTTTAGGTGAGTAATCCCAGTTCTGATGTCCAGAAGCCGTTTTCGGTCATAAGAGACAATAGCAACAACATTATGTACAAAACAAGTTACGAACAACACAAAAAAATAAAAAATAGCACGATTGGTTAAGAGCCGATAAGACGGCAGCCCTCCCATCTTGTGGTGCGACCAAATCATGGGCTGGTGCCACCAACTGAAAATGTTAGTATAGAAATAGTCATGTTACTAAATGGGGATAAAATGCTATATTATTTTAATATTTTTAAATATGCCTGGGTGTACTACAATCATCACAGTCAAAACAATACAGTGATTATAGATTATAGTAATGTTACAGTATTTATACCATAGTATACTATAGTATTTTTTCATGTGGGTAAACAGAGATCTCACCGAAATCTAGTGTTTTTTGTGTGTGTGTGTGTGTGTGTGTGTGTGTGTGTGTGTGTGTGTGTGTGTGTGTGTGTGTGTGTGTGTGTGTGTGTGTGTGTGTGTGTGTGTGTGTGTGTGTGTGTGTGTGTGTGTGTGTGTGTGTGTGTGTGTGTATAATGACTTAGGATGAGACCCAGATGCAGACATGTGAGGCAGATGGTTCAGGTCTCAGAGATTTATTGAATATACAGGGGTAAGGCGAAATTCAAGTCGAGGCCAGGCAGGGGTTGGGAATCCTGGTAATATTTGGCAGGCGTAGACGGCAGGCAGGCTCAGATCAGGCAGGGGTTTGTAATCCTGGTAATAGTTTGGCAGACGTGGTAATAGTTGGCAGACGGCAGGCAGGCTCAGGATCAGGCAGGGGTTTGGTAATCCTGGTAATAGTTGGCAGAGGCAGGGGTTGGTAATCCTGGTAATATTTGGCAGAGACGGCAGGCAGGCTCAGGACAGGCAGGGGTTGGTAATCCTGGTAATAGTTGCTCAGGCAGCTCAGGACAGGCAGGGGTTGGTAATCCTGGTAATAGTTGGCAGACGGCAGGCAGGCTCAGGACAGGCAGGGGTTGGTAATCCTGGTAATAGTTGGCAGACGGCAGGCAGGCTCAGGACAGGCAGGGGTTGGTAATCCTGGTAATAGTTGGCGTAGAATAGTTGGCAGAGGCGGCGGCAGGCAGGCAGGCTCAGGACAGGCAGGACAGGCAGGGGACAGGCAGGGGTTGGTAATCCTGGTAATAGTTGGCAGACGGCAGGCAGGCTCAGGACAGGCAGGGGTTGGTAATCCTGGTAATAGTTGGCAGACGGCAGGCAGGCTCAGGACAGGCAGGGGTTGGTAATCCTGGTAATAGTTGGCAGACGGCAGGCAGGCTCAGGACAGGCAGGGGTTGGTAATCCTGGTAATATTTGGCAGACGGCAGGCAGGCTCAGGACAGGCAGGGGTTGGTAATCCTGGTAATAGTTGGCAGCAGCAGGCAGGCTCAGACGGCAGGCAGGCTCAGATCAGGCAGGGGTTGGTAATCCTGGTAATAGTTGGCAGACATAGATCCAGCAGGCAGGCTCAGGACAGGCAGGGGTTGGTAATCCTGGTAATAGTTGGCAGACGTAGACGGCAGGCAGGCTCAGGACAGGCAGGGGTTGGTAATCCTGGTAATAGTTGGCAGACGTGGCAGACGGCAGGCAGGCTCAGGACAGGCAGTAATCCTCAGGGGTTGGTAATCCTGGTAATAGTTGGCAGACATAGACAGCAGGCAGGCTCAGGACAGGCAGGGGTTGGTAATCCTGGTAATAGTTGGCAGACGTAGACGGCAGGCAGGCTCAGGACAGGCAGGGGTTGGTAATCCTGGTAATATTTGGCAGACGTAGACGGCAGGCAGGCTCAGATCAGGCAGGGGTTTGTAATCCTGGTAATATTTGGCAGACGGCAGGCAGGCTCATGACAGGCAGGGGTTGGTAATCCTGGTAATAGTTGGCAGACGTAGGCACGACAGGCAGGCTCAGGACAGGCAGGGGTTGGTAATCCTGGTAATATTTGGCAGACGTCAGGACAGGCAGACGGCAGGCAGGCTCAGATCAGGCAGGGGTTGGTAATCCTGGTAATAGTTGGCAGACGTAGGACGACAGGCAGGCTCAGGACAGGCAGGGGTTGGTAATCCTGGTAATAGTTGGCAGGCGTCAGGACAGGCGGCAGGCAGGCTCAGGACAGGCAGGGGTTGGTAATCCTGGTAATAGTTGGCAGACGTAGACGGCAGGGCAGGCTCAGGACAGGCAGGGGTTGGTAATCCTGGTAATAGTTGGCAGACGTAATCCTGGTAATAGTTGGCAGGCAGGCAGGCTCAGGACAGGCAGGGGTTGGTAATCCTGGTAATAGTTGGCAGACGGCAGGCAGGCTCAGGACAGGCAGGGGTTGGTAATCCTGGATAGTTGGCAGACGGCAGGCAGGCTCAGGACAGGCAGGGGTTGGTAATCCTGGTAATAGTTGGCAGAGGCGTAATCCTGGTAATAGTTGGCAGACGTAGACGGCAGGCGGCAGGCAGGCTCAGGACAGGCAGGGGTTGGTAATCCTGGTAATAGTTGGCAGACGTAGACGGCAGGCAGGCTCAGGACAGGCAGGGGTTGGTAATCCTGGTAATAGTTGGCAGAGGCGCTCAGACAGGCAGGGGTTGGTAATCCAGGCAGGCTCAGGACAGGCAGGGGTTGGTAATCCTGGTAATAGTTGGCAGACGTAGACGGCAGGCAGGCTCAGGACAGGCAGGGGTTGGTAATCCTGGTAATAGTTGGCAGACATAGACGGCAGGCAGGCTCAGGACAGGCAGGGGTTGGTAATCCTGGTAATAGTTGGCAGACATAGACAGGCAGGCAGGCTCAGGACAGGCAGGGGTTGGTAATCCTGGTAATAGTTGGCAGACGTAGACGACAGGCAGGCTCAGGACAGGCAGGGGTTGGTAATCCTGGTAATAGTTGGCAGACGTAGACGGCAGGCAGGCTCAGGACAGGCAAGACATGTCGTAACCAGGGAGACTAGAGCAAAAACCAGAAAGAGGAAAAATCCCAGCGAAAGATGCTGGCAACAGACCAATAGAAAATGCAGGTATAAATACACAGGGGATAATGGGGAGAAATAGGAGACACTTGGTGGGGGTTGGAGACAAGCACAATAAAGGTGAAACAGATCAGGATGTGACAGTGAAGGTGTGTGTTTTATTCGTTTTGGAATTCACTTATTTTTATTTTTGGGGACTTTTCGGGCACACAAACATTTTTCTGGAGGCAAAACCAAAGTTCTGAGCCCAAGTCTACGTCCCTTCGTCTGTGATTGGTCAACAGTAGGGATTCTTCAAAAACGGATTTGTTGTCATTCAACGAGAGACGACTCGTTTTCATGCACAAATTTTCGAGAAATACTGCACCAAACATCTTAGTTAGATGTATAATTACACGACTTAAGATCTCCACAGCAAAAAAAAACATCATCATTTATGACAGATTTCTTGAGTTATCTGACTATTTGGAGGACGCTACGGCGTCTCAAAATGGACAAACAATACTATTGCTACTTTATTCTTGTTTTTTCAAACCAAGGTCTTGTAAGGGATTATACGAGCACACTCTTTCGGTTCGGCTAGCCGAGTTTGGCTAGGCGCCAGCCGAACCGCTGCATGCTGACGCCTTAAGGCCCCTGTCTGTCTGTTGTGGTTTTTACACCACATTGGGTGGGTTGTTTATTGAGGGCTACAGCAGGTTGAGATGACATGTTTACAGTGTGACGAGTGTTTACCAGGACCTGTTGACACAGGGCTAATCAAACGACAGTGATGGACTTGTGTTTGCTGCCAGGTGGCTGTGCTGTAGTGTTGGTTGTTACAAAATGTGGATACGGTTGTGTGAACAGGACTGTATCTGAGAGATAAAAACGTGTGTTTTGATTTGCATTAACCATCAATGCATGCCTCAATGTGTCAGCTGAGCCCTTAGTTAAACAATAACACCAATAACAAATGGTGTTACAGAATCTTTTTTAATGGTAACAGATTTTTGGTCCATTGGCCAGATATTCCGGGTACCTCCACCCCATTCTCAGCCATTCCTATTCTGCCAAAGTGATGAGACATGGCTGCAGACCAATCCACAACATAACCACCATGTTAACATATTGGGGTGGCAGGTAGACTAGTGGTTAGAGCGTTAGACTAGTAATCGTGTGGTTGCGAGATCAAATCCCTGAATTGACAAGGTAAAACTCTGACGTTCTACCCCGAACATGGAAGTTAACCCACTGTTCTTACGCTGTCATTAAAAATAAGAATGTGTTCTAAACTGACTTGCCTAGTTAAAAAAAGTCAAACATATGTTGAGCCTCATTTCTGTGTCCCAAATGGCACACTATTCCCTTTATAGTGCACTACTTTTGACCAGAGCCCTAAGGACCCTGGTCAAAAGTAGTGTTCTACATAGGGAATAGGGTGCCATTTGGGACACCGTGCTGTAATGAGCCTCAAAACTGTAACTCAAACAGAGTGTGGCAAATGAAGTTAACTGGTCACCAGCGCTGGTGTTACTGGAACCAGACAAAAGGCCTATTGTACGAGGTTTATGTCTGTGACATACCATATGAATGTACATAAAAGGATTAACAATGGTCCCTTAACAGTCAGTTATCGAAAGACTATATGGTGAGTCAACCCTGGTGTCTGCAGCTTGGGAGGGGTGACGTTCCAGGAAAAGGGATGGGACCATAGAAATATAATGATTTTTATTCTTTGTATCAAACAATGTAGAAACAATCTATATCAATTCTGTCAGGGAAATTGCTCTGTCTTCGATGAAATATGAAAGTCGAAGATCTGTCAGGTTCCTGCATATTTGAATAAGTAATATTCTATGAAATCATTAAAAGTTTCTTCAATTTCTAAAATGTCTGGGTAGAAACCCTACAGAGCTTGAAGAATGCAAAAACATAAGAAAGAAATTGAGAAACCTATCCAACCCAGAAAACCTGAGCCTACGCCTTCACTATGGTGAATCACTAAAACTAAAACACAGAAATACCTTCACTATGGTGAATACAGAAATACACTACAGAAAAAGAAGGAACAGCACGTCAGAAATCAGCTCAATGTAATTAAAGAATCCATAGAATCTAAAAATACAAACCCTCCAACCCATAAAGGTCTGTGGGGTTGATGGTATCCTCAATGAAATTATAAAATATACAGACCACAAATTCCAATTGACTATTCTGCAAAACTATCCTCTCTGTACAAAGTAAAACACCAAATAATGTATGCAGAGCAGAATTAGGCCGAGACCCGCTAATGATCAAAATCCAGAAAAGAGCCATTCAATTCTACAACCACCTTAAAAGAAGCGATTCTCAAACCTTCCATAACAAAGCCATCACCTACAGAGAGATGAACCTTTAGAAGAGTTCCCTAAGAAAGCTGGTCCTGGGGCCCCAGGACAGCAACACAATTAGACCCAACCAAATCATGAAACAATAAATAAATACTTAACACATTGGAAAGAATTTCCAAAAACCCCATAGCAAACTAGAATGGTATTTGGCCCTAAACAGAAAGTACACAGTCACAGAATACCTGACCACTGTGACTGACCCAAAATTAAGGAAATATTTAACTACGTACAGACTCAGGGAGAAGGGCCCCCGAAGGCAGACCTGGCTCTCAAGATAAGACAGGCTATGTGCACACTGCCCGCAAAATGAGGTGGAAACGGAGCTGCACTTCCTAACCTGCTAAATGTATGACCATATTAGAGACACATTTTTTTCTCAGATTACACAAGACCCACAAAGAATTTGAAAACAAAACCAATTTTGAAAAACTCCCATATCTATTGGGCACAGCAGCAAGATTTGTGACCTGTTGCCACAAGAAAAGGGCAACCAGTGAAGAACAAACACCATTGTAAATACAACCCATATTTATGTTTATTTACTTTCCCTTTTGTACTTTAACTATTTGCACATCATTACAACACTGTATATAGACATAATATTACATTTTAAATGTCTTTATTATTTTGGAACTTCTGTGAGTGTAATGTTTAAACTGTACATTTTTTATTGTCTATTTCACTTTTGTTTATTATCTATTTCACTTTTGTTTATTATCTATTTCACTTTTGTTTATTATCTATTTCACTTTTGTTTATTATCTATTTCACTTTTGTTTATTATCTATTTCACTTTTGTTTATTATCTATTTCACTTTTGTTTATTATCTATTTCACTTGCTTTGACAATGTAAACATATGTTTCCCATGCCAATAAAGCTCCTTAAATTGACATTGAATTGAGAGAGAGAGAGAGAGAGATAACTGTGTCTGTGAGTCATTCTCCCCATTAAAGAGAAGCTGGGGGACAAGACTTGTATCTCTAATAAATGTATGGGAGTAAGTGAGAGAGAGGAAGAGAGAGACCCTTCAGACAGAAACATGTTCTCCACAGACTAATAATAACTGCAAAGAGAGAGCGACAGAGAGAGAAAGAAAGAGAGCGAGAGAGAGCCAGAGGGGAGAGAGGAAGAGAGAGAGAGGAAACAGAGAGAGAGACAGAGAGAGACGGAGAGAGAAGAAACAGAAAAAGAGAGAGAGAGATAACTGTGTATGTGAGTCATTCTCCTCAAAGTGAAGCTGGGGGATGAGACTTGTGTTTCTAATGAATGTATGGGAGTAAGGGAGAGAGAGAAAGCGAGAGACCTTCAGACAGAAAAATGTTTTCCACAGACTAATAAACTGAGAGAGAGAGAGAGAGAGAGAGAGAGAGAGAGAGAGAGAGAGAGAGAGAGAGAAAGAGAACTGGGGCATGTCTGACTCACAGAAGAACAATAGGGGGAAGATAGTGTCTGTCCAGGCAATCATTCTGTTCCTTTGTGACCGAGCTGCAGCATATTGTGGGAATAGAAGAGCTGATGAGAACAAAACAAAAAGACTGGTCCCTGGAATCTCTTTATCTCTCCCGGTGGAGAATCTCATAATTCCTGCATTTCAAGTATCTGACGTGTGAAGCGTTTGGACAAGGACCTAGGGGGTAGTCGTGCTGTTCCAGGTCAACCATTCATGGGGCGGAGAAGGACGTTTGATGTTGTGTTTTTATTTAATTTATTTTGTCACCTTCCTCTCCTCCTTTATGGCTTAATCTGTATAATAGATATATGAGGCTGGTTTTATGAGGAGGACCTGTAAGAAGGGCTTTAATCATTAAATATTAACAGTCTACGCTGCATCCCTCCTCCAACCCTTTGGTTCATTACCTCACTAATTTTCCTCCTCGATACTTTCACATGTCCTTGAAAGAGACCATCCATTACTTTTCGATGAACGCTTCAGATAAACCCCTTCTTCAATAGATGGGGAGGAAAAATAAAAAAACGTATAAATAAACATAAGGCAGAGAGAGTACGGAGGTTTCACCTCACTGAGCGTTCTCTTGTTAAAAATGCATTGTCCTCCCTCCTCTCCAATGCTCTTACTGTAATTAGTATGTAGGGATTCCATTTGAATAATCCCTAGATTCCTGGCATCTCCAGCCTTTTGACACAGAGGGAACAGTGGAGTCCCCAGACAGTGGGCCATGGAGGTTAGCACCAGCCCCATGATCCAGTGTCCCTGCCCTGCCAGTCAGCTCCACAGAATACCCCCAGAGGCTTCCCTCAAAGCCAGCCTTTCATCCACCCGGCAGCCTCAGCCAGAATAGAAGCCACTGCATGCCCCCCCCAACCAGACATTCAACATTCGTAGCCACTATCCTGTCATGCTGCAAAGTAGGAAACACAACTATTTCTCTAAAACAAAGTCAGATTTTAACCACTAACCCTGACTTCAACCATAACTTTAATTACCCCCTAGCTTTATGCCTAACCCTAACCCTAATAGAGCTGGTTAGGCTGTTTTCTTTTTATCCAGAGCGTTGGTGACAGTAACTGTGCTGCTGGCAACAATTGAATTACACATGTTTGACAACATTTACTGACACCGGCCATATTCAACAGAAGTTGAGCATGCGTAAATTCATCAGGTGTTCTGCCCCCTGGCACACTCAAACAAGAGTGCTCTGAAATCGGAGTAGATTGAGTGAATTTATGAACACACCCTAAATGTCCAGAATTAGAACCAGGGGCTTTCACTAGGGACATGTCCTCCCCCCCAGGGGCTTTCACTAGGGACATGTCCTCCCCCCCAGGGGCTTTCACTAGGGACATGTCCCCTCCAGTTTTATAATTGGAATGTGAAACAAAACCAGGCAACAGTGTGCTTTAGGACCATGCTGACACCTCATAATGGTCGGGTAGGCTGTTTGGAGTGTTTATCTGACAGGATTTTTTTTTTTTAATTATAGTAATAATTCATGTCCCTCCCACTTCTAAAACCAAAGTTGCACCCCTGATTAGAACAATATTTAAAATGATAAAAGTTGGTGAAACTCCAAATGCATAGATAGCCCAGGGCTCGGTTTTATTCAACATCTTCAGTCAATTTTCCCATTATCTTTTCCCTTAAAGTTTAGTTACATTTTAAGGTGAATTTCTCCCTTAAATGATGTGAAAAGGTTAAGGGTGCCCATGAGGTCCCTTAACCTTTTCATGTGTGAGTTCCAAATATCTCTAACGGTCGCCCCAGCGTGAGTTATTTTATGTATGTGATGTCAGAATGCACTGTTCCAGAATGTTCCAAAACGTGATTGTTACGCTGTAATAAAACCAAGGCACACTGCCTGCTAATTACCTATATGTTTCAACTTGTCAATTTCAAATGATTTTCTAACAAGTTTTGTTTTCTAACAACAATTTGAATTGAGGTGTGTTCCGCCTCCTCATTAATTCACATAAGTGCAGACAATTTATGTTTGAGGCTTTACTGAGCTGGACAAACTTCTCTCTTCAACTAGAGCCCAAGCACTTCCCCAGTGTTTCCCAGATCAAGTATGAAGACATTGCACATCTCTAGTCAGAACAGACCTTGCACATCTCTAGTCAGAACAGACCTTGCACATCTCTAGTCAGAACAGACCTTGCACATCTCTAGTCAGAACAGACCTTGCACAAACTTTTTCCACCTGGCACATTTTCTGGTTGGCGCCCGCATTGCCTTCATTCTTGTCTTTGGACATGTGTGCTTTCCTTTCAAATGAAGGGCCTTATTTTCTGTATATCGTGTTGTCGTCATACTGAATCATACCGTATGTATATATAGAGAATAACGTATTTAATGTTTTTACTTGGAAGGGGAAGAAGATTATTTTCAAGGACAACGTGAAGGCAGAGAGATTCTTGCTAGAGACGTGTTTAGCCTAGATAAACAAGACGAGACAAGGTAAAAATACAAGTTGAATCGTATGCCGTTTATTATTCAAAAGGAAGGAAGCCTATGTGTCTGCGGGACTCTGGGGTGTGTTGCTAATTTAGCCTTTCAAGCGCCTCACGGACCATAAGGGATTTTGAGTTGAGCCTGCAGGTTATCTTCTGCAGCATCAAAGTCAGTTCTGTAATGAATGACATTCCTAGTTGCTTTGTTTTATTTTGGGATCGGTTTTCTATGTTAATTCACACTGTTTTTTTTGTAAAGCTTGAGCACATATTGTGAAATGTTATATAATGATGTTCATTACTGTAACGATGTGCGAGTCAGGAAGCAAGTTCAGGGAGTGAGTGTTTTAATAAATAAACAGAACATAACACAAAACAAGAAACTCGAACAACGCACAGACAGGAAACAGACACAATGACGCCTGGGGAAGGAACCAAAGGGAGTGACATATATAGGGAAGGTAATCAAGGAGGTGATGGAGACCAGGTGAGTGTCATAATGCACGTAACACTGGTGACAGGTGTGCGCCCTAATGAGCTGCCTGGTGACCTAGAGGCCGGAGAGGGAGCACACGTGACAGTACCCCCTCCCTGAAGTGAGGCTCCTGCCGCAGGACGCCGACCAAGATGACGATCCCGAGGATCAGGAGCGGACAGGGCACCTCTGCTAAGGGTGCAGGAACCTGTCGATCCAGCTGAGGCGCGGGAACATGGCGACCTAGAGCGCCGGAGAGAGAGCTTACGTGACAGTACCCCCTCCCCAGCATGTTCGGGCTCCAGCCGCAGGACGCCAACCACAGGGATGATCCCGGGGATCAGGAGCGGACCAGTCGTCTCCGCGGAGGCGCAGAAACCTGACGAACCAGCTGAGGCGTGAGAGCCTGATGAGCTGGCTGAGACCTCCCTGGTTGCCTTGGTCGAGGCATGGGAGCCTATCGAGCCAGCTGAGGTATGGAAACCCATCGAGCCAGCTGAGGCAGGGGAACCCGTCGAACCTGCCGAGGCAGGGAATCTGACAAACCGGCTGAGGCCTCCCAGGTAGCTCCGGTTCTGACACCCGGACCCGACATCACCTACAAAACAAAATAAACACTCCCTGATACTTCCCTTTGGTGAGGCGTCATTCTGTAACGATGTGTGCTAAGCGTCGGGAAGCAAGTTCAGGGAGTGTGTGTTTTAATAAATAAATGGAAAATAATGCAAACAAGAAACTCGAACAGCACACAGACAGGAAACAGAAACAATGACGCCTGGGGAAGAAACCAAAGGGAGGGACATATATAGGGCAGGTAATCAAGGAGGTGATGCAGACCAGGTGGGTGTCATAATGCGCTGATGGTTGTGACGCTGGTGACAGGTGTGCGCCACATCGAGCAGCCTGGTGACCTAGAGGCCGGAGGGGGAGCAAACGTGACAATTAGAGTTGTCACTTGTGTTAAATGGGACACTCCACGCTCACAGGCTATAACTGCTCAGAGCAAATATAGCTAAGGGTTATGTAAACATAATCTCTTGGAATATAAATGGTTGTGGTAACCAAGTGAAGAGGAAAAGGATTTTGACATATTTCAAATCAAAACAGGCAGATATTGTGTTCATACAGGAATCACATTTAACATATGTAGAGACACTGAAATTTGGAGGAGGCTGAGTTGCAGTAGTTTATCATAACTCATTTAGAGGAGGCTGAGTTACAGTAGTTTATCATAACTCATTTAGAGGAGGCTGAGTTACAGTAGTTTATCATAACTCATTTAGAGGAGGCTGAGTTGCAGTAGTTTATCATAACTCATTTAGAGGAGGCTGAGTTGCAGTAGTTTATCATCATAACTCATTTCATTTTGAGGAGGCTGGGTTGCAGTAGTTTATCATAAGTCATTTATCATAAGTCATTTAGGAGGGAGGCTGAGTCATTTTACAGTAGTTTATCATAACTCATTTAGAGGAGGCTGAGTTACAGTAGTTTATCATAACTCATTTTGAGGAGGCTGGGTTGCAGTAGTTTATCATGTCATTTAGAGGAGGCTGAGTTTTATCATAATAACTCATTTAGAGGAGGCATTTAGAGGAGGCTGGGTTGCAGTAGTTTATCATAACTCATTTAGAGGAGGCTGAGTTACAGTAGTTTATCATAACTCATTTAGAGGAGGCTGAGTTACAGTAGTTTATCATAAGTCATTTAGAGGAGGCTGGGTTGCAGTAGTTTATCATAACTCATTTAGAGGAGGCTGAGTTACAGTAGTTTATCATAACTCATTTAGAGGAGGCTGGGTTGCAGTAGTTTATCATAAGTCATTTAGAGGAGGCTGAGTTGCAGTAGTTTATCATAAGTCATTTAGAGGAGGCTGAGTTACAGTAGTTTATCATAACTCATTTTGAAGGCTGGGTTCAGTTTTCATAAGAGGAGGCTGAGTTGCAGTAGTTTATCATAAGTCATTTAGAGGAGGCTGAGTTGCAGTAGTTTATCATAAGTCATTTAGAGGAGGCTGAGTTGCAGTAGTTTATCATAACTCATTTAGAGGAGGCTGAGTTACAGTAGTTTATCATAACTCATTTTGAGGAGGCTGGGTTGCAGTAGTTTATCATAAGTCATTTAGAGGAGGCTGAGTTGCAGTAGTTTATCATAAGTCATTTAGAGGAGGCTGAGTTACAGTAGTTTATCATAAGTCATTTAGAGGAGGCTGGGTTGCAGTAGTTTATCATAACTCATTTAGAGGAGGCTGAGTTACAGTAGTTTATCATAACTCATTTAGAGGAGGCTGAGTTACAGTAGTTTATCATAAGTCATTTAGAGGAGGCTGGGTTGCAGTAGTTTATCATAACTCATTTAGAGGAGGCTGAGTTACAGTAGTTTATCATAAGTCATTTAGAGGAGGCTGAGTTGCAGTAGTTTATCATAAGTCATTTAGAGGAGGCTGGGTTGCAGTAGTTTATCATAACTCATTTAGAGGAGGCTGAGTTACAGTAGTTTATCATAACTCATTTAGAGGAGGCTGAGTTACAGTAGTTTATCATAAGTCATTTAGAGGAGGCTGGGTTGCAGTAGTTTATCATAACTCATTTAGAGGAGGCTGAGTTACAGTAGTTTATCATAACTCATTTAGGCTGAGTTACAGTAGTTTATCATAAGTCATTTAGAGGAGGCTGAGTTGCAGTAGTTTATCATAACTCATTTAGAGGAGGCTGAGTTACAGTAGTTTATCATAACTCATTTAGAGGAGGCTGAGTTACAGTAGTTTATCATAAGTCATTTAGAGGAGGCTGAGTTGCAGTAGTTTATCATAAGTCATTTAGAGGAGGCTGAGTTGCAGTAGTTTATCATAACTCATTTCGAGGAGGCTGGAGTTGCAGTAGTTTATCATAAGTCATTTAGGAGGCATACAGTAACAGTAGTTTATCATAAGTCATTTAGAGGAGGCTGAGTTGCAGTAGTTTATCATAAGTCATTTAGAGGAGGCTGAGTTGCAGTAGTTTATCATAAGTCATTTAGAGGAGGCTGAGTTGCAGTAGTTTATCATAACTCATTTCGAGGAGGCTGGGTTGCATTAGTTTAACATAACTCATTTAGAGGAGGCTGAGTTACAGTAGTTTAACGTAACTCATTTAGAGGAGGCTGAGTTGCAGTAGTTTATCATAAGTCATTTAGAGGAGGCTGAGTTGCATTAGTTTATCATAAGTCATTTAGAGGAGGCTGAGTTGCAGTAGTTTAACGTAACTCATTTAGAGGAGGCTGAGTTGCAGTAGTTTATCATAAGTCATTTAGAGGAGGCTGAGTTGCATTAGTTTATCATAAGTCATTTAGAGGAGGCTGAGTTGCAGTAGTTTAACATAACTCATTTAGAGGAGGCTGGGTTGCAGTAGTTTAACGTAACTCATTTAGAGGAGAATGAGTTGCAGTAGTTTAACGTAACTCATTAATAGGAATCTGGGTTGAAGTAGTTTAACGTAACTAATTTACTTCCCCCAAAAAATGGTGTGATTATTCTGATAAACAAAATAGTTAATTTTGTAATGTTGAAGCAACACTGATGAGTCTGGCAGACTGATCTGCATTGAGGCTCTTATAAATGGGATTAAGGTAGTATTATGCAACATATATGCTCCCAACAATGAGGACCCTGATTTGTTTTCATGATGTCAACATTATACTGGGACATATGGAGGGGCAGATCGTCTTTGCTGTACACTTTAACCAAGTGATGGACAATATGATTGATAGAAGTACATTTACAGGTAACTCCATGCCAAAGGACAGACTTGTAATACATATGCTAGCAGAAGATATGGGCTTTACAGACATATGGAGATGCGTCCATCCTAATGATAGAGAATATACTTTTTTCTTCCACTGTCATAAGACACACTCCAGAATAGATGTATTCTTGAATTTCATGGTTAGTAATGTGATTGATTTCCAGATTGGGCCCATTGCCCTCACAGATCATGCTACATGTTGATATATTGTGAGGAAGGGTAGATTTGCAGGCTGACTACACCGCTCGCGTCGTGTGTGTGAGTGTTGCAAAATACATTTAGAAATCTATATTATTCAATTATTACACCCACACGGCTGGCGCGCGCCAACGAGCTTCTGCGTTGCCAAGAGCTAAAAATAGAAATCAGCTCTATTTCTGACACAGATCGCGCTGCAAGTCCTGCCTCTCCCATCTCCTCATTGGTTTATAGAAGCAGGCTCAAGAAGAAGCACATTAAGTGGCCTAGCCTGTCTCCAGACCTTAATCCCATAGAAAATCTGTGGAAGGAGCTGAAGGTTTGAGTTGCCAAACGTCAGCCTCGAAACCTTAATGACTTGGAGAAGATCTGCAAAGAGGAGTTGGACAAAATCCCTCCTGAGATGTTTGCAAACCTGGTGTCCAACTACAAGAAACGTCTGACCTCTGTGATTGCCAACAAGGGTTTTGCCACCAAGTACTAAGTCATGTTTTGCAGAGGGGTCAAATACTTATTTCCCTCATTAAAATGCAAATCAATTTCTAACATTTTTGACATGCGTTTTTCTTGACTTTTTTGTTATTATTCTGTCTCTCACTGTTGAAATAAACCTACCATTTAAATTAAAGACTGATCATTTCTTTGTCAGTGGGCAAACATACCAGGAGGCATTTAAAAATGGCTCCCTTCCGGGTACCTTTAATGAGGCTTTGATGTAACTGATTCCTAAAAAAGATAAAGATACTACAGAACCTGGGAATTTTAAAGCTATCTGCCTCCTTCATGTGGACTGTAAGATTCTTACTAAGACCCTTGCGATACGCATAGAGAAGGCACTACCTAATATTATACATAGTGACCAAGTAGGATTTATTAAGAACAAGACCTAAACCGCTTAAATATACAGTTGAAGTCGGAAGTTTACATACACTTAGTTTGGAGTTATTAAAACTCGTTTTTCAACCACTCCACAAATTTCTTCTTAACAAACATGACACAAGTAATATTTCCAAAAATTGTTTACAGACAGATTATTTCACTTATAATTTGGAAGTATGCTTCCATACAAATTATAGTATTTCACTCACTGTATCACAATTCCAGTGGATCAGAAGATTACATACAGTCAACTAAGTGTGCCTTTAAACAGTTTGGAAAATTCCAGAAAATTATGTCATGGCTTTAGAAGCTTCTGATAGGCTAATTGACATCATTTGAGTCCATTGGAGGTGTACCTGTGGATGTATTTCAAGGCCTACCTTCAAACTCAGTGCCTCCTTGCTTGACATCATGGGAAAATCAAAAGAAATCAGTCAAGACCCAAGAAAAAAAATTGTAGACCTCCACAAGTCTGGTTCATCCTTGGGAGCAATTTCCAAACGCCTGAAGGTACCACGTTCATCTGTACAAACAATAGTACGCAAGTATAAACAACATAGGACCATGCAGCCGTTATACTGCTCAAGAAGGAGACACATTCTGTCTCCTAGAGATGAACATACTTTGGTGCGAAAAGTACAAAGCAATCCCAGAACAACAGCAAAGGACCTAGTGAAGATGCTGGAGGAAACAGGTACAAAAGTATCTATATCCACAGTAAAACGAGTCCTATATCGACAACCTGAAAGGCCGCTCAGCAAGGAATAAGCCACTGCTCCAAAACCACCATAAAAAAAGCCAGACTACGGTTTGCATCAGCACATGGGGACAGAAATCGTACTTTTTGGAGAAATGTCCTCTGGTCTGATGAAACAAAAATATAACTTTTTGACCATAATGACCATCGTAATGTTTGGAGGGGGGGGCTTGCAAACCGAAGAACATCATCCCAACCGTGAAGCACGGGGGTGGCGGCATCATGTTGTGGGGGTGGCAGCATCATGTTGTGGGGGTGGCAGCATCATGGTGTGGGGGTGCTTTGCTGCAGGAGGGACTAGTGCACTTCACAAAATAGATGGCATCATGAGGTAGGAAAATTAGTTGGATATATTGAAGCTACATCTCAAGACATCAGTCAGGAAGTTAAAGCTCGGTGGCAAATAGGTCTTCCAAATGGACAATGACCCCAAGCATACTTCCAAAGTTGTGGCAAAATGGCTTAAGGACAACAAAGTCAAGGTATTGGAGTGGCCATCACAAAGCCCTGACCTCAACCCTCCTTTTTGGGCAGAACTGAAAAAGCGTGTGCAAGCAAGGAGGCCTACAAACCTGACTCAGTTACACCAGCTCTGTCAGGAGGAATGGGCCAAAATTTATTGTGGGAAGCTTTTGGAAGGCTACCCAAAACGTTTGACCCAAGTTAAACAATTTAAAGGCAATGCTACCAAATTCTCATTTAGTGTATGTAAACCTCTGACCCACTTGAAATGTGATGAAAGAAATAAAAGCTTAAATAAATCATTCTCTCTACTTTCGTTATGACATTTCACATTCTTAAAATAAAGTGGTGATCCTAACTGACTTAAGACATGGAATTTTTACTGGGATTAATTGTCAGGAATTGTGAAAAACTGAAACTTTAAATGTATTTGGCTAAGGTGTATGTAAACTTCTGACTCCATTTGTAGTAAAACAGACAGCAGAACAACAGATATTAAATCAACAGATAGTAAAACAACAGATAGTAACACACATAGTAAAACAACAGACAGTAAAGCAATAGATAGTAAAACAACAGGCAGTAACAATAGATAGTAAAACAACAGGCAGTAAAACAACAGATAGTAAAACAACAGATAGTCTAAAATCACTGTGAAGGAAATATTCAAAGTGCATTAATGTATGATGTATTTACTTTCTTACTTCTGAATCCTCTTGATCTCTTTGGAATAAAAAATAAATTAACAAGTCCATGTGAATTTAAGATGCTATTTTGATGTTACTATGATGTTTAATTATGTCTGCCTGTATTAAGCTTGCCTTGTTACCGCTGGGCAATCTTTACTTATCAAATAAAACGTGTTGAGGATATCACTGTTTTCAGAACAGCATGATTTATTTCAAAAGAATGAGCTTCTCACCAATTTAACTGGGAACTCTGTTCCTGCATGAAAGTGGTTGCTGCTGTTGTCATGACAACCTAGGTAAACAAAAAAAGTGTTCTCCCTATTTTCAGTTGTTACATTATATCAAGCTAGCGTGTCCTCTCAAACTGCTAGCTACATCACCCTGTAACCTCCATGTGTGCCCTTGCCAAGCATTAGTCTTGTAAGTAGAAGAAGCAGTTAGATTGTTACTGTTTATTTATTGATTGGTTCTGTAATAATTAACTGATGTTTATATCTATTAAGCCATTTCTGCAAGCCTCCAACCTAGTTGTTGTCTAGTCACTGTAGCTAGCTAGTCACTGTCTTCTCTGATTAACGTTTCAACCATGTTGCATTGTTATTATTTAAAGCAAAACATTTTTTTCGTTGTCACATTTTCAAAGTTAACAAATTTGACCAGTAAAGAATTTCTGCTTATGCCACTGGTTCAGTGTGTAGGTTACAACGCGTTAAGCTATGCATGCCCAGAACACTTTATTATGTCCTGGTATTATAGCCCCTGGAAAGGAGTTTCCAGATAAGGGTTTCATCTACAATAATCAGGGTTGCTGGGAAAACATTGTTTGGGCCCTTTGCTCTACTAAGAGACAACAGAAATGAGTCAAGTAACTAAATTAAAGGGTCTTTGTTCCCAGCAATGTTTGCCCGCAGAAGAAGATCAGAAGAAGAGCCGTTCCAGTGCTCTCTCTGCTTGGATGTATTTAGTGATCCAGTCACCACCAGTTGTGGACACAATTTCTGCATGGCCTGTCTCAATGAATACTGGGATAGCAGACACCAGTATCAATGTCCACTATGTCAGGAGAGATTCCCCAGAAGACCTAACCTAGTTGTCAACACAGCATTCAGAGATGTTGTTGATAGATTTAAAGAAAAAAAGAAGAAGAAAGAAGAAGAACAGCCCCTGCCCTTTACCCTGGAATTGTTTGGATCACGGTCCTGATCTTGGTCATGATCTTTGTCCTGATTTTGGTGTTTGTGGCAGACCTGGGTCAGCTCTCACCGCATCTCCTACAGGTCAGTGTCCATCTCTCTGGTAAATAAATAAGTGAAATTACAGTAGAAATTCCATGACTAAGGGCTGGATTCAATCCGTATCACTGAAGTATCTTGGAAGATTCGTGTTGTAGCTAGATTGACATTTAAAGGCAATGTTCCTGCGTTCTCACACACTGTGTTCGGTAAACGCTGCACATGTCGGCTCAATTGGAAATTAAATACATTTGAACGCAGATCTTCCGTGATACTTCCGAAATATGGATTAAGTTCCATCCCCCTGCTTTTCCTTCTGTCCTGCTGCAGGATCTCCCATCCAAGGACAGATCTGGGAAGGGCTGGTGGTGGAGACAGTGAGAGGAACTTCAGAATGGACTGGGCTATACTTGGTAGTTTAAAAAAAAATATATATATATATACAGTTGAAGTCTGAAGTTTACATACATCTTAGCCAAATACATTTAAACTCAGTTTCAAAATTCATGACATTTAACCCTAGTAAAAATTCCCTGTCTTAGGTCAGTTAGGATGACCACATTATTTTAAATAATAGTAGAGAGAATTATTTATTTCAGCTTTTATTTCTTTCATCACATTCCCAGTGGGCCAGAAGTTTACATACACTCAATTAGTATTTGGTAGCATTGCCTTTAAATTGTTTAACTTGGGTCGAACGTTTTTGGTAGCCTTCCACAAGCTTCCCACAATAAGTTGCGTGAATTTTGGCCCATTCCTCCTGACAGAGCTGGTGTAACTGAGTCAGGTTTGTAGGCCTCCTTGCTCGTACACGCTTTTTCAGTTCTGCCCACAAACTTTCTATAGGATTTGAGGTCAGGGCTTTGCAATGGCTACTCCAATACCTTAACATTGTTGTCCTTAAGCCATTTTGCCACAACTTCGGAAGTATTCTTGGGGTCAATGTTCATTTGGAAGACCCATTTGCGACCAAGCTTTAACTGACTGATGTCTTGAGATGTTGTTTCAATATATCCACATAATTTTCCTACCTCATGATGCCATCTATTTTGTGAAGTGCACCAGTCCCTCCTGCAGCAAAGCACCCCCACAACATGATGCTGCCACCTCGTGCTTCACAGTTGGGATGGTTTCTTCGGCTTGCAAGCACCCCCCCCATTTTCCTCCAAACATAACGATGGTCATTATGGCCAAACAATTCTATTTTTGTTTCATCAGCCCAGAGGACATTTCTCCGGAAAGTACGATCTTTGTCTCAATGTGCAGTTGCAAACCGTAGTCTGGCTTTTTTATGGCGGTTTTGGAGCAGTGGCTTCTTCCATGCTGAGCGGCCTTTCAGGTTGTCGATTTAGGACTCGTTTTACTGTGGATATAGATACTTTTGTACCTGTTTCCTCCAGCATCTTCACAAGGTCCTTTACTGTTGTTCAGGGAGTGATTTTCACACCAAAGTACGTTCATCTCTAGGAGACAGAACGCGTCTCCTTCCTGAGCGGTATGACGGCTGAGTGGTCCCATGGTGTTTATACTTGCGTACTATTGTTTGTACAGATAAATGTTGTGCCTTCAGGTGTTTGGAAATTACTCCCAAGGATGAACCAGACTTGTGGAAGTCTAAAAAATATTCTCTGAGGTCTTGGCTGATTTCTTTTGATTTTCATGATGTCAAGCAAGGAGGCACTGAGTTTGAAGGTAGGCCTTGAAATACATCCACATGTACACCTCCAATTGACTCAAATTATGTCAATTAGCCTATCAGAAGCTTCTAAAGCCATGACATAATTTTCTGGAATTTTCCAAGCTGTTTAAAGGCACACATAGTTGACTGTATGTAAACTTCTGACCCATTGGAATTGTGATACAGTGAATTATAAGTGAAATAATCTGTCTGTAAACAATTTTTGAAAAAATTACTTATGTCATTCACAAAGTAGATGTCCTAACCGACTTGCCAAAACTCTAGTTTGTTAACAAGAAATTTGTGGAGTGGTTGAAAAACGAGTTTTAATAACTCCAACCTAAGTGTATGTAAACTTCCAACTTCAACTGTATATTGTCTTTGGATCACATGTACTGTGACATGTACTGACTGATTTTGCCTAGTGTCTATTTGTTACTGATATATCAAAAGGGTCTCAACGCAACCTAACACTTTACCTTTGTACTTGTCTTTTCTTTCTACCACCGTTTTTGCTGATTTGTTTTATTGAGAATATTTAGTCGCTCTGGATAAGGGCGTCTGCTAAATACCAAAAACAAATGTAAAACATTTACTCTCCGGTCAGCTAAGGCCGGGATTCGATCCGATCGTGAGTATGGATGTAATGGTAAAAAAAAATAGGTGGGTAAAGGCTGATCACTGTTCGCGGTGAGTAACACTATATTTTCAAAAGGTTGGTAAATGCTTGCTCAAAATAAAAAAGGTGTGTAAACAGCATTTACGTGCAATTACCCTCCACTACGTCTCTGATGGCGGGTTATAGGCATGGCAGTTTTTAAAGGCAATGTTCCCGCGTTCGCGGAGATCCCATTCACTGTAAACGCTGCATATATCGGCTCAATCGGAAATTGCTATTAAAAGCTATAATGCCTATAACCCGCAATCAGATTGAATACCGGCCTAAATCATGATGGTCTCAGAGAGTACTTTAGTCCAATAGTAGTTTTGGAAATGATTTTTTTTTTAAATGTGCACACAAGAAAATACAAAACAATATGATAATGAAAGATAATGAAGATAATGAAAAGAGCATGTGCAGGAGAGGCACAACACCCAAAGAGGCAACTCCCCCTTTCAAATGTTTAGAAAACAAAGACGTACTGATTCTTAAGACAGACAAACAAATAATTCGAAATTTACACAAACAAACAAAAGGAAAACATGATGAATTAGGGGGTAAAAAAAAAAAATTCAAGTAAAATGTAGAAACAAAATGAGTATTAGGTTGAGTCAATGAGTGGCTGACAGTCAGATAATTATTCGGCAATGAGTCAATGAGTGGAATGTCCAGGAGATATTCTTTCATTCCAGAAGATATTTTTTCAATTTGAATGTTGAAGCTGTTCCAGTGCTTACAGTGGTCCAGGAGACTGTTGCAGTGCTTACAGTGGTCCAGGAGACTGTTGCAGTGCTTATGGTGGTCCAGGAGACTGTTGCAGTGCTTACAGTGGTCCGGGAGACTGTTGCAGTGCTTACGGTGGTCCAGGAGCCTGTTGCAGTGCTTACAGTGGTCCGGGAGACTGTTGCAGTGCTTACGGTGGTCCAGGAGACTGTTGCAGTGCTTACAGTGGTCCGGGAGACTGTTGCAGTGCTTACGGTGGTCCAGGAGACTGTTGCAGTGCTTACGGTGGTCCTGGAGACTGTTGCAGTGCTTACGGTGGTCCGGGAGACTGTTCCAGTGCTTACCGTGGTCCGGGAGACTGTTGCAGTGCTTACGGTGGTCCAGGAGACTGTTCCAGTGCTTACCGTGGTCCAAGAGACTGTTGCAGTGCTTACGGTGGTCCAGGAGACTGTTGCAGTGCTTACAGTGGTCCAGGAGACTGTTGCAGTGCTTACGGTAGTCCAGGAGACTGTTGCAGTGCTTACAGTGGTCCAGGAGACTGTTGCAGTGCTTACGGTGGTCCAGGAGACTGTTGCAGTGCTTACGGTGGTCCAGGAGACTGTTGCAGTGCTTACGGTGGTCCGGGAGACTGTTGCAGTGCTTACGGTGGTCCAGGAGACTGTTGCAGTGCTTACGGTGGTCCAGGAGACTGTTGCAGTGCTTACGGTGGTCCGGGAGACTGTTGCAGTGCTTACGGTGGTCCAGGAGACTGTTGCAGTGCTTACAGTGGTCCGGGAGCCTGTTGCAGTGCTTACAGTGGTCCAGGAGACTGTTGCAGTGCTTACGGTGGTCCAGGAGACTGTTGCAGTGCTTACAGTGGTCCGGGAGACTGTTGCAGTGCTTACGGTGGTCCAGGAGACTGTTGCAGTGCTTACGGTGGTCCTGGAGACTGTTGCAGTGCTTACGGTGGTCCGGGAGACTGTTCCAGTGCTTACCGTGGTCCGGGAGACTGTTGCAGTGCTTACGGTGGTCCAGGAGACTGTTCCAGTGCTTACCGTGGTCCAAGAGACTGTTGCAGTGCTTACGGTGGTCCAGGAGACTGTTGCAGTGCTTACAGTGGTCCAGGAGACTGTTGCAGTGCTTACGGTAGTCCAGGAGACTGTTGCAGTGCTTACAGTGGTCCAGGAGACTGTTGCAGTGCTTACGGTGGTCCAGGAGACTGTTGCAGTGCTTACGGTGGTCCAGGAGACTGTTGCAGTGCTTACGGTGGTCCGGGAGACTGTTGCAGTGCTTACGGTGGTCCAGGAGACTGTTGCAGTGCTTACAGTGGTCCAGGAGACTGTTGCAGAGCTTACGGTGGTCCAGGAGACTGTTGCAGTGCTTACGGTGGTCCGGGAGACTGTTGCAGTGCTTACGGTGGTCCAGGAGACTGTTGCAGTGCTTACGGTGGTCCGGGAGACTGTTGCAGTGCTTACGGTGGTCCAGGAGACTGTTGCAGTGCTTACAGTGGTCCAGGAGACTGTTGCAGTGCTTACGGTGGTCCGTGACTGTTCCAGTGCTTACGGTGGTCCAGCAGACTGTTCCAGTGCTTACGGTGGTCCAGCAGACTGTTCCAGGGCTTACGGTGGTCCAGCAGACTGTTCCAGTGCTTACGGTGGTCCAGCAGACTGTTCCAGGGCTTACAGTGGTCCAGGAGACTGTTGCAGTGCTTACGGTGGTCCAGGAGACTGTTGCAGTGCTTACAGTGGTCCGGGAGACAGTTGCAGTGCTTATCGTGGTCCGGAGACTGTTGCAGTGCTTACGGTGGTCCGGGAGACTGTTCCAGAAAAATGGACCTTTGTGCGGGGAAAATGTGCTTTGTGCGGGGAAAAATGTGCTTTGTGCGGGGAAAAAGGGGTGTGGAGATCTGTGGCAGTTCTTGTATAGTAGGCTAATTATGAACCTGAGTATTGAGTTTGAATAGTGATTGAAAAGAAACCGGGAGTATAGACATTTTGAATTGGTATACAAACAGACTTGAAGTTGGTTGATTTCATATATATTGAGGATTTAAAGGTGATGAAAGAGAGCAGAGGAACTAGCATGACTGTCTGAATGAGTTTCCATCCAGTTTGTCTGTTAATGGATCAATAAAATATTTTTTTTATTTAATGGGCAAGCCACAGTTGAAGCAATGACAAAGTGTACTTTCAGTAAAAAACTGAGGGATGGGGCTCTTGAAATGTAACCACTCTCAAATTCATAGACAGAGCTATGGATGCAAGAACTGACCATCCATGATATCAAAATTGATGTTTTTACCATGTTTGTTTACATTTACTTTGTTTACAAACATTGGAGTAAACAAATCTCAATCTCTATTTATGGTTCTGATGGGGTACGACAGTTGAACTAAGCTCATGAGGCATTTATAAGTAAAAAACTGTATGTAGCAACCACAGATTGCCGCTTTAAAGCTAAAATGTGCTATATTTATTGCAGTTAAATAGTGATTTCACTGGAACAGTAGATAGTTATAAAACAATCAGGTGGGTGCTTACATAGGTCCTATTTCACATATTGTCACGACTCCTACCGAAGGTGGCTCCCCTTCCCGTTTGGGTGGCGCTCGGCGGTCGTCGTCACCGACCTACTAGCTGCCACTGATCTTTTCCTCCCCCTCCTTGTCTGTTTATTAGTTACACCTGTTGTTAATTAGGTTTATTAGTTGGGCTTTGTTAGCCAGCCGGCCCACCTGCCAGGTGTGCGGGACCGTTTTATGTGTACTCATTGTACACGCCTGTATGTCATGGTTGTTTGTGTATGTGAGTTGTTTTTGGGACTGTTTAGTTCCCCTGTGTTTTGGGGCATTTGTTTTGAGTGGCGTCTGTTTTCACCTGGTTGGTGAATAAAGAAGTAGCGCTACTCTGCACTCTCTGTCTCCTGCGTCTGACTCCTTCCTCCACTACACCCGGGCATTACACATATGTACAATTGCGATACACTCGGAAAGTGGGGTCAGAGACAGTACCCATTGATTCTTGAAGAATATCACCTTTAAATGCATCATGAGCTTAATACAACTGTCTTACCCCTTCATAATTATTATTTTAACAATTGTCTTTGTAAACTAACAATGCTTCTAAATATGTTTAAAACTATCATGTTGATCTAATGCACTGTCAGTCCTTGCATCCATAGCTCCATGTAATATAGGTTACATTTAGGTCAACCTGTACTGCATACCTCGTGTTGTGTAGTGCCTGCTTTCATGTCAGCAGCTAGGAGTGACTTTAGAGTGTCATCTCTCTCTCTCTCTCTCTCTCTCTCTCTCTCTCTCTCTCTCTCTCTCTCAGTATGCTTTCATGTGAGAAGTTGATAACAGCTTGATAATCTTGGAACCCTGAACCAAATCTCTGTCCTTCTAGAACGAAACTCAGAACTCTCACCAGGGTGACAGTGTCAGAATGGAATGCAGAGGAATGCAGAGTTAATCATCACCTCAAACATTCTGCACAAACCAGTTATTCAACATTCCTCTGCAAAAGACCATCCACATTGAAATGAAGAGAGTACAGCATATTTGTCATAGCTATTGAAATCAATTTCCTTGTGGAGTAATTCTCCATACCCAAGTTTCATACCAGGGCGGCAGGTAGTCTAGTGGTTATGAGCGTTGGGCTGGTAAACGGAAGGTCGTTGGTTTGAATCCCCCGAGCCGACTAGGTGAAAAATCTGTCAATGTGCCCTTGAGCATGGCACTTATCCCTATTTGCTCTGGATAAGACAAAATATGTTTAGTCATATTTGAATAGTACAAATAAAAAAACGTCCCTATTCCCCATTAGATGAGAGTTTCACGCTTGCCAGAGAAATATAATGTAAGGTTTAACTGAAGATGGGTTTTTGAATAATTCAGTGCCATGCTCAAGCTTTTAGATCAGCTTTTTTGAAAGGTGTTCCTCTTCCAAACGGACACGAACACAACACTTTTCACTGTACGTGCACACCATGCACACCACAGTACTCTTTATCCCCTTACACTGTGTATAAGACAGTAGTTTTTTTTTTTGGAATTGTTAGTTAGATTACTTGTTCGTTATTACTGCATTGTCGGAACTAGAAGCACAAGCATTTCGCTACACTCGCATTAACATCTGCTAACCATGTGTATGTGACAAATAAAATTTGATTTGATTTGATTTGATTTGCTAATCCATGAGCACGCCCTCCTTAATCGACTGTTTAAACATTTATGAGCCGATAAGATCTAGTGTAAATCAAATCAAATCAAATACGGATAAGAATAAGAGAGGAAAGTAACAAGTAATTAAAGAGAAGCAGTAAAAATTACAATATATACAGGGGGGAGCCGGTACAGAGTCAATGTGCGGATGCACCGGTTAGTTGAGGTAGTATGTACATGTAGGTAGAGTTAATTAAAGTGACTATGCATAGATGACAACAGAGAGTGGCAGTGGTGTGGAGAGGGGAGGGGGGGGGCAATGTGAATAGTCTGGGTAGCCATTTGACTAGATGTTCAGAAGTCTTATGGCTTTGGGGGTAGAAGCTGTTTAGAAGTCAGTTTAGGGAGCTGAGTATTGAGCGGAGTTCACCTCTGGCCATGGCTCGTGTGCTTGTATATATAGTAAGCCTATAAAAGAAGAAATAATGTAGGCACAAACCATAGTATGAATTCATTGTATTTCATTGCTCTGAATGCAATAACTTTATTCACCAATGTTACTGTAATGACCGACGCCGGAGACGAGAAGCAGATACAGGGAGTCAACATTTAATGAAGAACAGACATGAAACAAGACAGGCACAGCGTCAGCACACGGACAAAACAATGACATTCTACAATCACTGCAGCAGCGGGGAACAGAGCTGGGGAACTGACAAATATAGGGGAGGTAATAAACAGTTGATTGGGTGCAGGTGAGTCCAATAATACACTGATGCGCGTGACAGGGAAAGGCAGGTGTGTGTAATGATGGTGGCAGGAGTGCACAATGCTGGGTAGCCTGACGCCTTCGAGCGCCAGAGAGGAAGAGCAGGAGAAGGCGTGACAGTTACAGCATAAATAGCCATATGGATCTAAACCATAGGGTGTTGCTGAGGAGTATTTCTGTCTGTAATAAAGCCCTTTTGTGTGGAAAAACTCATTCCGATTGGCTGTGCCTGGCTTCCCCATGGGTGGGCCTGGCTCCCAAGTGGTTGGGCCTATGCCCTCCCAGGCCCACCCATGGCTGCGCCCCTGCCCAGTCATGTGAAATCCATAGATTAGGGCTTAATTGATTTATTTAAATTAACTGATTTCCTTATATGAACTGTAAAATCTTAGAAATTGTTGCATGTTGCGTTTATATTTTTGTTTAGTGTACAGTATATACCACATGCCTGTGATTCTAAGGTCTTTCAGTGTGTATTCCAGAGCCCCATGAAGTACCAGATCATCTACTGTTCATTACAACCTATGCACCTTGATAATCACAATGTACCTACTGCACATATACAGCTACTGTGTATATCACCTTCCTGTATAACATATAACCACCATACACAGCAGATAGATGTAGACCTATAAGATAAGTCTGTAAACTCGGGTTATTCCAAGGTCATACAGTGTGTATAGGTATATACTGTATAATATAACCATCATAATCAGTAGATACATTTAGACCTATAAGATAACTCAGTGTGATTCCAAGGTCATACAGTGTTTATTCCAGAGGCCCAGTCAGAGGCAGATGGTGATGTGATGATTCAGGGGTTCTCAGAGCGAGGCCGAGGCACGGCTTCCTGGGAAATCAGCATGTAGCTGCTCCACAGGCTACTACAATAACATGGCTAATTAACAGCTAACAAAAGTTTGTATAATTTTAGAATTGTAAAATAATGTACACCTTTCAATGAACAGCTGCTCTGTCGATGGCCGAGCTGGGCTGCACCTGTTCTGGGCCTTGTGAGTCGGGTTGTTTAATGCTTTTCTGAACAGCTTTCTAATGAAGCCTTTAAACCAGCGGTCCCCAACCACAGGTACCGGTCTGCGGCACATTCTTTACCTGGCCGCACAGAAAGGATAATTATATATATTTTTTTTTAAATCTGTAAAATAAAATAATAATTATATACAATTATAGGCTATTTGTGCAGTAATTACATTGAACTTGGTGCAGTCTGTTGGTCCTTTCCTCACCACTCTAGTATCTCTGTCACGCCCAACAAGTTTACATGTTTTGAACTTGAGTAATGCGTGTGCTGCGAGTTCATCACGGTCTGCGTGAGCTGTGTTGCCCGCTAACTTTGTACTAGCTAGCGACGTTAGCTGACGTGAAGAAACAAACGGCGCTGGAGGGTCAGAAGGGGTAAGAGACAAAAGGCCCAACAATGATGTCAATAAAAGCAGAGACAGCAGAGCCCGAGACTACAACAAAAAAAGAAAGCCTTATTCAATAGAAAATTTGATGAGTCCTACCTAAAATATGGCTTTACTGCGACAGGCGACTCGCATGCTCCAAGCCTCCTGTGCGTAGTATGTGGAGATAGGCTATCTAACGAGGCAATGAAGCCCTCAAAACTGCTTCAGCACATCGAATCCAAGCACCCTGCACTTAAAGTCAAACCTGTTGAATTCTTTGAGCGAAGAAAACGTGAACAAGAAGGACAGAAGCAAGTCTTGAAAGCCACCACATTAACAAACGTGGCTGCACTGAGAGCGTCATACTTAGTGGCTAGCTGTATTGCTAAGGCCAAGAAGCCTTTCGCTAGGAGTTGATTCTACCTGCTGCTAAGGACATTTGCCATGAAGGCGAATTGATGAAAGAGCGGAGGACGTTGAGGCACAATTGTTAGAGAGGCTTGACGAGTCACCGTGGTATGCAATCCAGGTTGATGAATCTACCAATGTCGACAACAAGGCAATACTGCTTGTTTTTGTGCAATATATATTTCAGGATGATGTGCATGAGGATATGTTGTGTGCGCTGTCCCTGCCGACTAACACAACGGCCGCAGAACTATTCAAGTCTTTGGATGTCAGGAACATTGGATTAGTCATTCTGTGTTGGCGTATAAACGGATGGGGCTGCTGCCATGACTGGACGGCTGTCTGGTTCCACTACCCGGGTTAAAGAGGTTGCACCTGAATGTGAATCTACGCACTGTGTCATTCACAGAGAAATGCTGGCTAGCCGAAAAATGTCACCAGAATTTAACGTCGTATTGAATGATGTTATTAAAGTTATCAATCACATCAAAGCACACTCCTTTAATAACTCGCATCTGTTTGGACAGCTTTGTGAGGAAATGGACGCAGAGCACAAACACCTTCTCTTACACACAGCAGTCAGATGGCTATCCAGGGGGAGATGGCTTGCCAGAGTGTTTGAGTTACGAGAGCCGCTGCAGAGATTTCTTTCAGAAAGAAAGTCACCACTGGCAGCACATTTCAATGACGAGGAATGGGACGCAAAACTCTCTTACCTGTGTGACATATTCAATCTGCTCAACACACTCAATCTGGCACTTCAGGGGAGAATGACAACTGTCTTTAAAGTGGCTGCATTACAAGCCAAACTGGAACTGTGGGAACGGCGAGTGGACGGGCATATTTAACATGTTCCAAAAATGAGCTGCGATTTTGGGAGAGACTGAGACTCGGCTGTCTTTCTCCCAGCTGCTGGGTGATCACCTAGCTTCCCTGTCAACGGAGTTCGAGGGTTACTTCCCAACCGCCAAAGACCCACGAAGTGCGAAGGAATGGATCCGCGACCCATTTGTGAATGTCCCAGGTGAATCGTCTATGTCCGTGCAGGAAGTTGCAAATGAAGTTGCAAATGACGGCGGCCTTAAAAGTATGTTTGAGATAACGTCATCTCTGCCGACCTTCTAGATTCAAATCAAGGCTGAATATCCTGAGATAAATGTTGCTTTCATTTCCAACATCCTGTCTCTGTAAAGCGGGCTTTTCCGCAATGACGGCAACAAAAACGAAATTACGGAGTAGACTGGACATATGGAACACCCTTCAGGTGTCACTGTCTCCCATCACCCCTAGATGGGACCGTCTTTTTGCCGGGAAACAAGCTCAGGGCTCCCACTGATTCAGTGACATGATAAGGTGCAATGTTTTTAATATATGGTCATTAGAGAAAAATATACACTTATAAAAAAATATATTTTATAATATCATCACGCTAGACCTACTTATGCTAAAATGTTATGAAAAAGTGGCTGTACTAAACTTATAGGCCTAATCGATATTCTGGTCATGTCGTGACCCCCCCCCCCCCTCTATGAGACCAGTCCGTGGTGCAAAAAGGTTGGGGACCGCTGCTTTAAACCGTAGGCAGTCATTGTAATGAAGAATTTGCTCTTCATTGACTTGCCTAGTTAAATAAAGATTCATTTAAAATATATATATTAATTTCAGCTTGTTGAGTGGTGGGTTATGTATATCTGTATATAATATATATCTGACCATCTGAAACTAGTGACAAGCTTTGTGGGGCTTGTTTAGAAAGTCCTTCACAGGACCATAAAAGTGAATTAAATTCTTCATATAAGGAGAGAGTCAAGACTATTCATACAACACAGGCCTGAATTCGTCAGCTGGACATTCATCTGATTCATTTCATGGAGTACAGAATGCTATTTCTGAATTCCTTGGGTAAATGGTGCCTTAAAAAGGGAATAGCACTTTCAGATGAAATAAACATTAGGCTACGGTCATGTTGCTGACATTATGGAAGGTGTGTTGTTAAGTCACAGAGTTGTTGTCAAATAACATATTTTACTTGTTCAGGCACTACTTCTTATAATCCATAACAGCTGGGGTGCACCCTATTCCCTAAATAGTGCACTACTTTTGACCAATGCTTATTAGTGCACTACTATTAACCAGAGTCGTTTCAGACGCACCGTAGGTTTATGCTCAGTGATCTCTTCATCCTCTGTGGACAAATAAGGAAGTCAAACACTGATAGGCTATATCAGATTGTTGAGAGGAGACTCTGGAGTTGTTCTGATAAACTAAATCCATGTCCTGTGTAAAGAATGTGCAGATTGTGTGATCGTTGTAAACCACTGTAGACCAGGGTGGCAGTTGAGCAAACACACAACTCTCACAAGGATAAATATCCTGATTCACCCCTCCGGAATCCAGCCCTGCCTCTCTCGGGGATATGGAATTAGAATTCCATTGGTTCTTCTAGCAATGTTTTAACCACGGAATTAGAACCCAATTCAATGTTCCGACCTCAATTCTAGCTTCCATACTATATGCACAAAAGCCCCATGTTTCTAACGTGGTTAACTACACGCCCCAACATGACAAGGGAAGGCGTGTTCATGACCTAATAGGAAATGAAAGTGTGGGTTGTTTTCTTATTACAGCTTGTTCTTCTGATTGTTTGATGTTATGTAGTCATTAGATGCTGGTTTAGATGGTATGTGCTTCTTTACCACAATGGAATTCTCCTAATGTGTTCTAACACATTAGGGAAAAAGCTGCCAATATCCACTGATGCAATATAACCAAATGAACTTTTTCCCAATCAAACTTGATCTCGTTGTCAAACTCAAATAAATATATTGGTATTACAAAGAAAACAGTCATGTGATTTCTTTCTCAACATTTGTCCACACTTGCTAAAACAAATGCTGTCTGTATATTTTCCCTTCACTTATGATCCTGTTCTCACCGTCTTCATTTCGTTTTCTATTGTCTTAGGGTTCGTTTGTATTCTTTTGCCTATTGTTTGCTCCTCGTCTCAGAGTTTATATTGATATTGACCTTTGATTGAGTTGGGCAGGAGACTTGTTGTCTGTTCTGTCTAATGACTGTGTATTGTAGCCCAACAAGCCTGTTGGAGCGGGACCTACCAGGAAGGAATCCTCAGCAACCAACGTGACGAGCTGTGGGAAGCCTAGCTGTGTTTCGGAACCCACTGACTCATTGTGTTCCTAGCCCTACCTCACCACAGCCCCAGACTGACTTATACACTTTTATTAACAGAGCCCAGTGGCCTTCTCAAGGTTGTCAATGTTCTAGAGGTTTCACTCATACACACTGTCTGTCTCTAACACACTATCTCTCCATCCATCCCCCTCCCTCTCTCTCTGGGAAGGGAAGAGGTTATTACTCTGCCAACCCAGATCTGAGTCAAAGATGTACTGTATAATTCTGTGTAAACAGACAGGGATACGTGCCCTTCCCCCTACCTCTCCCAAGCCAAAGCATGATTAAGTCCAAAATGGCAACCTATTCCCTATTTAGTGCACTACTTTTGACCAGGACCCATAGGGAATAGGGTGTCATTTGGGACACAGGTCAGATCTACAAGGGCAATTAAGGAAAGCTCCAGGATTCTATCCAAGTTACAGTAGGTATGTCCCTAAATTCAGCTAGCCAGCCACCGTAACATTAGCTATGAGCACTTGTAATGAGATAGGTCTACATTCTGAATGCTTCCGGGTACTTAGGAAATGCAAATAACTAAAAGTTTGCCAGTAGATTCTAATCTAATAACAAACCTTTCAAAGTCTAGTTTTAGTCTTTATATTATCTTCTATACAGATGTAGGATCTTCATTTGATCACTCTTTTGTTGCTGAGAATTTTTCTGCACAGCAGGAAACTAAAGTTTTTAATTCCCGCTATAAAATTTCAGACTTGATTTGACAAAAAATGTATCAACCCCTACAAAAATAGTCATTAATTATAATGACATAATAATTCCAATTTCCTGTTGCTGCAGGATTATTTTCCTGCTGTAGCAAACTGGCTCAAATTAAGATCCTACATCTGTAGGTTACTGTACAGACAGATCCCATTTTAAATTAATTGAATGTGATGCAACAAAGAGTATCTCAAAATTAAGAGTTTCTTTAACAATGATAATAAAATGGCACTATTTATGAGGAGCTTTCCTTGTCCTTCTCTGTCTTTATCTCTTATTTTCTGATGGTTTAGGGACATCCTCATTCCTCATTTAATGGCAAACAGGAAGTGAACAGGAAGTCTACTTCTATTGTCCTGGCTTTCTGAGGTCCTCCACTCTGCTCCTGTCCTTCCCCTCTCTGCCTTCCCTGTTCCGTCTCCGTGACAACATCCTGTAGTTGTGACTTTGCAGACAGCAGGACCAGATGACACAGCAGCAACAACAACAGCAGAAAGTCCACACTGCTCGTTTGTGACTATCTGGTCAGGTTGCATAGCCAGAAGAAGCTTAGCTAGGACATTTGCTTTTTAAGAAAATCAGATTTTTAAAGTAACCTCAATCGTAACCTAAAGATAATTTCCTTGTTCAATTATTTTCAAGATTGAGCTCATTTTGACTTTGCAGCTTGGCCAAATAGCCAAAATCCTAGGATGATAAAAACATTTTTTTAAATGTTAAACTTTATTTAACTAGTCAAGTCAGTTAAGAACCAATTCTTATTTACAATTACTGCCTACCCCGGCCAAACCCTAACCCAGACGACTGTGCCCCGCCCTATGGGACTCCCAATCCCGGCCGGTTGTGATACAGCCTGGAATCAAACCAGGGTCTGTAGTGATGCCTCTAGCACTGAGATGCAGTGCCTTAGACCGCTGCCCCACTCGGGAGCTAATACAGCAGCAGACAGACAGACAGACAGACAGACAGACAGACAGACAGACAGACAGACAGACAGACAGACAGACAGACAGACAGACAGACAGACAGACAGACAGACGGTCCCTAGTGCACTTTACTGAGCTCCTTCAACCAAGACGATTTACTCATGAGTTTATTTACAATCACGTACTCTATTTCTGTAACACTCAGTCTTTATGGATGTCTTGGAATAGCAGCCAAATCCCATTGGGACCCTATCTACCTCAGAATAAAACAACATACACACTGGGCACAGACGTCAGTTCAAGTTCATCTAGTTTTGATTTACATTTGGTTGAGTTGTCAACTAATGTGGATTCAACATGAAATCCCCCCAAAAATAACCATGTCAATGGATTTAGGTTAAAAGTTGGGTGAAAAAATATGAAATGCCCTTACGTTGATTACTTTTGGAAATCCACTTAGTTTCCCACGTTAATTCAACGTCCTCACATAGATTTTTGGGGTTGGAATGATGTGGAAACAATCTTGATTCAATGTGTTTGCCCAGTGGGTAATGCGCTGATGTCTCTCCTAATTTCCCCTGTGTCTCCTAGTGAGTTTAAAGTGCTTCTAGTGTGTACTGTTGATATTCCATTATGCCTGGGCTAGCCACTGCACAGCTCAATCCCAGAGCAAGCATTTCGCTACTCTCGCATTAACATCTGCTAACCATGTGTATGTGACAAAAAAAAATTGTTTTGATTTTGAGCTAACTCATGTTGTCTATGTTCACATGTACCCATGAGGCATTTAAAGAAGGGATTAGAAAAACAGTCATTTTATTGCTTATTTATAATGTATTACTTCTTAAAATCTTGTTTCTATTTCTACTTTCTGGGTTTTATTTTGGGCTTGCTTTCTGGGTTTTAGTTTGGGCTCGCTTTCTGGGTTTTAGTTTGAAGTTCATAATGCTTTTGGAACAAGCTACTACAGTACGACAGACAATAAACAATTTGATGCTCGTTTCTCTTCTTAGTCCAACTCACCAACACTCCTCCCATTCTCCAGTCAAGTTCAGCCATGCCCAATTCTCAGGCTAGAAGCTACCCAATACTGAGCCCTATTCTGTCAGCCAATGTCCGGTTTAGGGCAGGCTACAGCAGGCAGAGAGTTTTCTGAACTGGGGAGTCCCAGCCAGGAGAGACATTAGGGGTAGAGAGGACACAAAGAGAAACACATGTATGTACACACACAGAGAGAGAGAGAGAGAGAGAGAGAGAGAGAGAGAGAGACTACTGTGCCAACTTCTGCTTTTCACTGGGTCTGAAACTCTGAGTGCACTCTGAGGAGATGGGAGCTCGAGTATCCCTAACCAGTATCCCTAACCACCAGCCCTAACCAGTATCCCTAACCACCAGCCCTAACCAGTATCCCTAACTACCAGTATCCCTAACCACCAGCCCTAACCAGCATCCCTAACTACCAGTATCCCTAACCACCAGCCCTAACCAGTATCCCTAACCACCAGCCCTAACCAGCATCCCTAACCACCAGCCCTAACCAGCATCCCTAACTACCAGTATCCCTAACCACCAGCCCTAACCAGCATCCCTAACCAGCATCCCTAACCAGCATCCCTAACCACCAGCCCTAACCACAAGCCCTAACCACCAGCCCTAACCAGCATCCCTAACCACCAGCCCTAACCAGCATCCCTAACCAGCATCCCTAACCACCAGCCCTAACCACCAGCCCTAACCACCAGCCCTAACCAGCATCCCTAACCACCAGCCCTAACCAGCATCCCTAACCACCAGACCTAACCAGCATCCCTAACCACCAGCCCTAACCAGCATCCCTAACCACCAGCTCTAACCACCAGCCCTAACCAGCATCCCTAACCACCAGCCCTAACCAGCATCCCTAACCACCAGCCCTAACCACCAGCCCTAACCACCAGCCCTAACCAGCAGCCCTAACCACCAGCCCTAACCACCAGCCCTAACCACCAGCCCTAACCACCAACCCAAACTACCAGCACCTGTGGCCCTTCTGTCAAGTGACAACCAATCAGAGATCTCAGCTGTGATCATTCGCTTCGTTCAACCCCCCAGACAGACTGACAGGGATTCATTGTCTTTCCTCCAGACAGGAGCTCATTAAAGGGTCTGTCCCAAATGGTACCCTATTCACTAAAGAGTGCACTACTTTTGACCAAAGCCCATAAGGAATAGAGTTTGATTTAGGAGTCAGTCAAGAAGCACAAAGTCTCCTCCGTTGGCAACCGATTCATTCTCATGTCCTCATGCTTAACTCTGGGGTCAGGAAGTTGACCGTTTTCTTTCTTAATCTGTGCAGTTTCAGGATCTGACAGACAGACCGTGATGAACGTTGAACAGTAGACAGAGGGATATGGGGTTATCTCCTGATATCTCTTGCTAGACTACCCACTGCTGGGAAATAGGTATTGAGTTTGAAATGGGCCCTTACTCCCTGTACTCAGAGCAGTAGGAATAGAATGCCATTTCAGATGCACGCTTTGTGCTTTATCTTCCAGCTCTGGGCAAAAGGGGTGCACTCTATATGAGGTGTGTAATTTGAGACACAAGATAGGCTCTTCCTTCACTAGCTCTCCCCTTGAGATAGGGAGAGTTTGGCTGTCTGACGAGGTCAGTGGAATGGAAGGTCACAGAACAAAGAAGAGAGAGATGTTAATCACATACATCTATATAGCTTCTCTCAGCACACTGTTTACCCCACTGGGTAAACCACTAGAGTTTTATTCTCACAATTCTATTAAACTCACAATTCCATGAAACTACAAATAAATATGGCTCATTCTGAAACTTGAGGCTCCAGGATTCTTGGTTGATATAATATTTTGCTTTTAAAGTCAAACAATTCCTTTTGGGTTTTCTTTCACAGATTGTCTCTCATTTCCAGTTATTTGCAGCGTTTGCGTTTCTATTGCCATCAACATATTCACATGCAAAGCAAATTATCAACTGAACTCCAGTCCATTCAGAAAGATATTGAGTTTGGATGATCCTCAATTGTGTTGTACACAGCATCTTTGGGAAAAGACAGAAAAAAACGACAATCATTGTGGCTTTTCTGTTATGTAGTTTATTGCAGAACGGGTTGCCAACTCTGAATGTTATAAGGTTTAAAACGTTTAAACACGAGCTTTGGGGAAGCTAGCTATGTCTGCATCCCAGGACCCTTAGCCCTGAATGGGAATAGGTTACAATTTGTGATGCACACTATGTCACCTCAGGGTTTCTTGTTCTTGTGATGGGTACGATGGATTGGTCGTATTTGGTTTAACTTTGTGAATTACATACAGATAATTTTTTTTAAACAAGCCCTTTTGGGATGAAGCCAGCCAGGGTGTGTCTGAAATAGCACCCTAATTCCCTATAAAAAGATGTTGGATCTTAATTTGATCACTCTGTTGTTGCTGAGAATTTTCCTGCACCACTTCATGATTTACAGAAATTCACTGGAAACCCACACTATTCATGAAGCCTAATTTTGGCCAGCTAATGGCCTAACTACTGATCAAGCAACATTATGACTAACATGTTAAAATCCTGCCAAGCCATATATGCAGGCCCTGGTCTAAACTACAGATGTAGGATCTTAATTTGAAACGTATAGTGTATGTTGAGGTTTTACAATGCTTCTGAAGTTTGTAATTTCCACTTTGAAATTACAGACTTGATTTTCTTTGACCAAAAAATCAACCCCTACAAAAACGTCCATTAATGACAGTCCACATGTGTACTTCCGGCGCCGACAGAGATGGCCGCCTCGCTTCGCGTTCCTAGGAAACTATGCAGTTTTTTGTTTTTTTACGTGTTATTTCTTACACTAGTACCCCAGGTCATCTTAGGTTTCATTACATACAGTCGAGAAGAACTACTGAATATAAGATCAGCGTCAACTCACCATCAGTACGACCAAGAATATGTTTTTCGCGACGCGGATCCTGTGTTCTGCCTTACAACCAGGACAACGGAGTGGATTCCATGCAGCGACCCAAAAAAACGACTCAGAAAAAGAGGGAAGCGAAGCGGTCTTCTGGTCAGACTCTAGAGACGGGCACACCGTGCACCACTCCCTAGCATTCTTCTTGCCAATGTCCAGTCTCTTGACAACAAGGTTGATGAAATCCGAGCAAGGGTAGCATTCCAGAGGGACATCAGAGACTGTAACGTTCTCTGCTTCATGGAAACATGGCTCACTGGAGAGACGCTATCCGAAGCGGTGCAGCCAGCGGGTTTCTCCACGCATCGCGCCGACAGAAACAAACATCTTTCTGGTAAGAAGAGGGGCGGGGGCTTATGCCGTATGGCCAACGTGACATGGTGTGATGAAAGAAACATACAGGAACTCAAATCCTTCTGTTAACCTGATTTAGAATTCCTCACAATCAAATGTAGACCGCATTATCTACCAAGAGAATTCTCTTCGATTATAATCACAGCCGTATATATCCCCCCCCAAGCAGACACATCGATGGCTCTGAACGAACTTTATTTAACTCTCTGCAAACTGGAAACGATTTATCCGGAGGCTGCATTCATTGTAGCTGGGGATTTTAACAAGGCTAATCTGAAAACAAGACTCCCTAAATTTTATCAGCATATCGATTGCGCAACCAGGGGTGGAAAGACCCTGGATCATTGTTACTCTAACTTCCGCGACGCATATAAGGCCCTGCCCCGCCCCCTTTCGGAAAAGCTGACCACGACTCCATTTTGTTGATCCCTGCCTACAGACAGAAACTAAAACAAGAGGCTCCCACGCTGAGGTCTGTCCAACGCTGGTCCGACCAAGCTGACTCCACACTCCAAGACTGCTTCCATCACGTGGACTGGGAGATGTTTCGTATTGCGTCAGACAACAACATTGACGAATACGCTGATTCGGTGTGCGAGTTCATTAGAACGTGCGTTGAATATGTCGTTCCCATAGCAACGATTAAAACATTCCCTAACCAGAAACCGTGGATTGATGGCAGCATTCGTGTGAAACTGAAAGCGCGAACCACTGCTTTTAATCAGGGCAAGGTGTCTGGTAACATGACTGAATACAAACAGTGCAGCTATTCCCTCCGCAAGGCTATCAAACAAGCTAAGCGCCAGTACAGAGACAAAGTAGAATATCAATTCAACGGCTCAGACACAAGAGGCATGTGGCAGGGTCTACAGTCAATCACGGACTACAGGAAGAAATCCAGCCCAGTCACGGACCAGGATGTCTTGCTCCCAGGCAGACTAAATAACTTTTTGCCCGCTTTGAGGACAATACAGTGCCACTGACACGGCCTGCAACGAAAACATGCGGTCTCTCCTTCACTGCAGCCAAGGTGAGTAAGACATTTAAACGTGTTAACCCTCGCAAGGCTGCAGGCCCAGACGGCATCCCCAGCCGCGCCCTCAGAGCATGCGCAGACCAGCTGGCCGGTGTGTTTACGGACATATTCAATCAATCCCTATACCAGTCTGCTGTTCCCACATGCTTCAAGAGGGCCACCATTGTTCCTGTTCCCAAGAAAGCTAAGGTAACTGAGCTAAACGACTACCACTCACATCCGTCATCATGAAGTGCTTTGAGAGACTAGTCAAGGACCATATCACCTCCACCCTACCTGACACCCTAGACCACTCCAATTTGCTTACCGCCCAAATAGGTCCACAGACGATGCAATCTCAACCACACTGCACACTGCCCTAACCCATCTGGACAAGAGGAATACCTATGTGAGAATGCTGTTCATCGACTACAGCTCGGCATTCAACACCATAGTACCCTCCAAGCTCGTCATCAAGCTCGAGACCCTGGGTCTCGACCCCGCCCTGTGCAACTGGGTACTGGACTTCCTGACAGGCCGCCCCCAGGTGTTGAGGGTCGGCAACAACATCTCCACCCCGCTGATCCTCAACACTGGGGCCCCACAAGGGTGCGTTCTGAGCCCTCTCCTGTACTCCCTGTTCACCCACGACTGCGTGGCCACGCACGCCTCCAACTCAATCATCAAGTTTGCGGACGACACAACAGTGGTAGGCTTGATTACCAACAACGACGAGACGGCCTACAGGGAGGAGGTGAGGGCCCTCGGAGTGTGGTGTCAGGAAAATAACCTCACACTCAACGTCAACAAAACTAAGGAGATGATTGTGGACTTCAGGAAACAGCAGAGGGAACACCCCCATCCACATCGATGGAACAGTAGTGGAGAGGGTAGCAAGTTTTAAGTTCCTCGGCATACACATCACAGACAAACTGAATTGGTCCACTCACACAGACAGCATCGTGAAGAAGGCGCACCTCTTCAACCTCAGGAGGCTGAAGAAATTCGGCTTGTCACCAAAAGCACTCACAAACTTCTACAGATGCACAATCGAGAGCATCCTGGCGGGCTGTATCACCGCCTGGTATGGCAACTGCACCGCCCTCAACCGTAAGGCTCTCCAGAGGGTAGTGAGGTCTGCACAACGCATCACTGGGGGCAAACTACCTGCCCTCCAGGACACCTACACCACCCAATGCTACAGGAAGGCCATAAAGATCATCAAGGACATCAACCACCCGAGCCACTGCCTGTTCACCCCGCTGTCATCCAGAAGGCGAGGTCAGTACAGGTGCATCAAAGCTGGGACCGAGAGACTGAAAAACAGCTTCTATCTCAAGGCCATCAGACTGTTAAACAGCCACCACTAACATTGAGTGGCTGCTGCCAACACACTGTCAATGACACTGACTCAACTCCAGCCACTTTAATAATGGGAATTGATGGGAAATGATGTAAATATATCACTAGCCGCTTTAAACAATGCTACCTTATATAATGTTACTTACCCTACATTATTCATCTCATGTGCATACGTATATACTGTACTCTATATCATCGACTGCATCCTTATGTAATACATGTATCACTAGCCACTTTAACTATGCCACTTTGTTTACATACTCATCTCATATGTATATACTGTACTCGATATCATCTACTGTATCTTGCCTATGCTGCTCTGTACCATCACTCATTCATATATCCTTATGTACATATTCTTTATCCCCTTACACTGTGTATAAGACAGTAGTTTTTTTGGAATTGTTAGTTAGATTACTTGTTCGTTATTACTGCATTGTCGGAACTAGAAGCACAAGCATTTCGCTACACTCGCATTAACATCTGCTAACCATGTGTATGTGACAAATAAAATTTGATTTGATTTGATTTGATTTGACATAACAATTCAAATTTCCTGCTGTAGCAAACTGGCTCAAATGAAGATCATACATCTGTAGTGCACAGTATAGGGAATGTGGTACCATTTGAGACACAATAGCAGTCTTCCTCTGTGGGCGTACAGGACTGTTGTCTCAGTCTGGTCTCCTCAGTGGTTTGTGGCTGTTTTCCATTTATTAAGTTTTTCAACCTCATTTGAGGATCTTAAAGGGTTTTGTATGAACAACAAAGTGTCTGACATGAGAAGCAGCCAAAAACAATGAAGTGTGAGTCTGGGTATGTTTGGGAGGGAGACAGAGGAGCTTAATTGTATTTGTGAGTACTGGGGTTGAAGAGCTCAGTGGCTTGGCTCTGGGAAACTATGTGACACTAGAAACACTGTGTACAGTATGTGTCTCTACGGCAGGGGTCCCCAATTACATTCAGCCGTGGGCCAATTATTATTGGGGCTCTGAAAACTTGGAAATCACTCACGGGCTGAACTGAAAATCACTCACGGGCTGAACTGAAAATCACCCACGGGCTGAATTTGGCCAGCAGGTCACCTATTGGAGAACCCTCTATCTCTCTTTCTCTGTATGTCTCTTCCTCTCTCTCCCCATGTCTCTTCTCTCTCTCTCTCTCCACTCTCTCTCTCTCTCTCTCTCTTTCTTCTCTCTCTCTCTCTCTCTCTCTCTCTCTCTCTCTCTCTCTCTCTCTCTCTCTCCCTCTCTCTCTCTCTCTCTCTCTCTCTCTCTCTCTCTCTCTCTCTCTATACCTCTCTGTCTGTGTCTCAGATGGTACACTATTCCCTCTATAGTGCATTACTTTAGCCTGGGGAGCACAGGGCTCTGGGGAGCTGAGTTGGCCTGGAAGGGCTAACACAAGGCTAGACGCTTCACAGTGGAAGAGGCTAACACAAGGCTACGCTTCACAGTGGAAGAGGCTGGCTCCACAGTGGAAGAGGCTAACACAAGGCTAGTACGCTTCACAGTGGAAGAGGCTAACACAAAGGCTTCACAGTGGAAGAGGCTAACACAAGGCTAGTATGCTCCACAGTGGAAGAGGCTAACACAAGGCTAGTACGCTCCACAGTGGAAGAGGCTAACACAAAGGCTCCACAGCGGAAGAGGCTAACACAAGGCTAGCACAATCCACAGTGGAAGAGGCTAACACAAGGCTAGTACGCTTCACAGTGGAAGAGGCTAACACAAGGCTAGTACGCTTCACAGTGGAAGAGGCTAACACAAGGCTAGTATGCTCCACAGTGGAAGAGGCTAACACAAGGCTAGTACGCTCCACAGCGGAAGAGGCTAACACAAGGCTAGCACAATCCACAGTGGAAGAGGCTAACACAAGGCTAGAACGCTCCACAGTGTGTTGAAACCCTACAGGGATAACAGGTAACATCCTAACATGCACATTTAAATGATTGAAAGCCAGGTGCTAAATGTTTCATCAGCAGCTCTTCATCACAGGCTTAAGATAACATATACAGTATAACATATATATATAATTATACAGTGCCTTCGGAAAGTATTCAGGCACCTTGACTTTTTCCACATTTTGTTACGTTAACAATCTACACACAATACCCCATAATGGCAAAGTAATAACAGGTTTTTCGATTTTCTTTTGCAAATGTATTACAAATAAAAAACATAAATAACTTATTTACGTAAGTATTCAGACCCTTTACTATGAGACTCTAAATTGAGCTCAGGTACATCCTGTCTCCATTGATGATCCTTAAAATGTTTCTACAACTTGATTGGAGTCCACCTGTGGTAAATTCATTTGATTGGACATGATTTGGAAAGACACACACCTGTCTATATAAGGTCCCACAGTTGACAGTGCATGTCAGAGCAAAAACCAAGCCATGAGGTTGTAGGAATTGTCCGTAGAGCTCCGAGACAGGATTGTGTCGAGGCACAGATCTGGGGAAGGCTACCAAAACATTTCTGCATCTTTGAAGGCCCCCAAGAACACAGTGGCCTCCATCATTCTTAAATGGAACCACCAAGACCCTTCCTAGAGCTGGCCACCTGGCCAAACTGAGCAATCAGGGAGGTGACAAGGAATCTGATGGTCACTCTGACAAAGCTCTAGAGTTCCTCTGTGGAGATGGAAGAACCTTCCAGAAGGACAACCATCTCTGCAGCACTCCACCAATCAGGCCTTTATGGTCGAGTGGCCAAACGGAAGCCACTCCTCAGTAAAAGGCACATGACAACCCGCTTGGAGTTTGACAAAAAGTCAGAGGGTCTGAATACTTTCCGAAAGCACTGTATCTTGTATTCACACCCCGTGATACGGGGCGGTAGGGTAGCCTAGTGGTTAGCCTAGTGTTGGACTAGTAACCGGAAGGTTGCAAGTTCAAATCCCCGAGCTGACAAAGTACGAATCTGTCGTTCTGCCCCTGAACAGGCAGTTTAACCCACTGTTCCTAGGGCGTCATTGAAAATAAGAATTTGTTCTTAACTGACTTGCCTAGTTAAATTAAGGTAAAATAAAAATACATAGAATCCCATATGGCAGTGATTACATTTGTTAGTCTTCCTAGGAAAGTGTCTAAAAGCTTTGCACACCTGTATTGTACAATATTTGCAAAATATTATTTTTCAAATTCTTCAAGTTGGTTGTTGATCATTGCTAGACAGCTCATTTCAAGTCTTGCCATAGAGTCCAAACTGTAACATTCAATGTTGTCTTGATAAGCAGCTCCAGTGTATATTTTGCCTTGTGTGTTAGTTAATTGTCCTGCCAAAAGGTGAATTTGTCTCCCAGTGTCTGTTGGAAAGCAGACAGAAGCAGGGTATCCTACGGGATTTTTCCTGTGCTTAGCTCTATTCCATTTCTTTTTATTTAAAAAAACTCCCTAGTCCTTGCCTATGACAAGCATACTCATAACACAATGCAGCCACCACCATGCTTGAAAATATGAAAAGTGGTATATAGTGATGTGTTGTGTTGGATTTGCCCCAAATATAATGCCTTCTATTTAGGACATGAAGTTAATTTCTTTGCCACATTTTTTGCAGTTTTACTTTAGTGCCTTATTGTAAACAGGACACATGTTTTAGAATACTTTTATTCTGTACAGGCTTCCTTCTTTTCACTCTTAGGTTAATATTGTGGAGTAACTACAGTGTTGTTGATCCATCCTCTGTTTTCACCTATCACAGCCATTAAACTCTATAACTGTTTTAAATTCACCATTGGGCTCATGGTGAAATCCGTGAGGGGTTTCCTTCCTCTCCGGCAACTGAGTTAGGAAGGACGCCTGTATCTTTGTAGTGACTGGGTGTATCTGTCATTTTGTCCGATGAGTCCAAATTTAAGATTTTTGGTTCCAACCGCTGTGTCTTTGTGAGACGCAGTGTAGGAGAACAGATGATCTCCTCGTGTGTGGTTCCCAACGTGAAGCATGGAGGATGAGGTGGGACGGTGTGAGGGTGCTTTGCTGGGTACGCTGTCAGTGATTATTATTGATTTTTTTATTGAACTTTTATTTAACCAGGTAGGCCAGTTGAGAACAAGTTCTCATTTACAACTGCAACCTGGACAAGATAAAGCAAAGCAGTGCGACACAAAAAACACAGAGTTACACATGGAATAAGCAAACGTACAGTCAATAACACAATAGAAAAGTCTATATATAATGTGTGCAAATGAGATTAGGGAGGTAAGGCAATAAATAGGCCATAGTGGCGAAATAATTACAATTTAGCAATTAAACACTGGAGTGATAGATGTGCAGAAGATGAATGTGCAAGTAGAGATACTGGGGTGCATGGAGCAAAAAATAAATAAATACCATAAATAATTGAATGGGGCATGCTTATTTAAAATGGTGAGGAAAGCACTTTTAAAGAATAACCAGGCATCCTCTACTGATGGAATGAGGTCAATATCCTTCCAGGATACCTGGGTCAGGTCGATTAGAAAGGCCTGCTCGCTGAAGTGTTTTAGGGAGCGTTTGACAGTGATGAGGGGTGGTCGCTTGTCCGCTGACCCATTTCGGACGCAGGCAATTAGGCAGTGATCGCTGAGATCCTGGTTGAAGACAGCAGAGGTGTATTTAGAGGGCAGGTTGGTCAAGATGATATCTATGAGGGTGTCCGTGTTTACGGATTTAGGGTTGTACCTGGTAGGTTCCATGATAAATTGTGTGAGATTGAGGGCATCTAGCTTAGATTGTAGGACGGCCGGGGTGTTAAGCATAACCCAGTAAAGGTTACCTAACAGTACAAACTCTGAAGATAAATGGGGGGCGATTCATTCACATACGGTGTCCAGGCCACAGCTGGGGGCTGAGAGGTTTCAACTTATTTAGGTTTCAAGGCATACTTAACCAGCATGGCTACCACAGCATTCTGCAGCAATACGCCATCTCATCTGGTTTGCGCTCAGTGGGACTATCATTTGTTTTCAACAGGACAATGACCCAACACACCTCCAGGCTGTGTAAGGGATTTTTGACCAAGAAGGAGAGTGATTAAGTTCTGCATCAGATGACCTGGCCTCCACAGTCACCCGAACTCAACCCAATTGAGATGGTTTGGGATGAGTTGGACCGCAGAGTGAAGGAAAAGCAGCCAACAAGTGCTCAGCATATGTGGGAACTCCTTCAAGACGGTTTGAAAAGCATTCCAGGTGAAGCTGGTTGAGAGAATGTCAATTTTTCAGTTTTTGATTTGTTAAAAAAGTTTGAAATATACAATAAATGTCGTTCCACTTCATGATTGTGTCCCACTTGTTGTTGATTCTTCACAAAAAAATACAGTTTTATATCTTTATGTTTGAAGCCTGAAATGTGGCAAAAGGTCGCAAAGTTCAAGGGGGCCGAATACTTTCGCAAGGCACTGTATATCGTCACCAATCTACACACAATACCCCATAATGACAAAGTAAAAACATATTTTTAAATATTTTTGCAAATATATTTAAAATAAAAAAACAGAAATATTCAATTTACATAAGTATTCAGACCCTTTTCTTAGTACTTTGTTGAAGCACCTTTGGCAGCGAGTACAGCCTCGAGTCTTCTTGGGTATGACGCTACAAGCTTGGCACACCTGTATTTGGGGAGTTCCATGTTTGATAGATCGTCAAAAGGCTCAGTGCGGATGTTGCCTGTAATCCATCCCCACAGGTCACTGTGGGGACAACTGGAGGCAATTTTATTTGGTCCCGCAAGTTTTCTTAATTGTGTAAATCTGTTCCAAAGTATTCCCAAAAACAATAGAGAGATGTATGTGATCTTATACAAATGTAAGCAAGGTTTTAAATTATTATGTTTTAGTCAAATGTTATATCTGTTTGGGCTTTTTGCAGTTAATTACAAATTATTTGTGTGTATTCATCATCCCACAGCTGAATCTAATTGATGATCCCTGGTCTACAGCTTATCACAAGGTATTCTAACTCAGGCGAACAGAACCTTGGGACTTTCTTAATATTAGAGATGCGCACCAGCTGTCTCCTCTACGGGTTCGGTGTGCCGGTCCCCCCCCCTCCCGCCCTAAGGGACGGTTGAGCTAACGTGCGCTAATGTGATTAGCATGATGTTTTAAGTAATAGGAGACAGGACGGACAGCTGATCGTCCTCGCAGTGGCAGACCACGTGTAACAGCACCTGCACAGGATTGGTTCATCCGAACATCACACCTGCGGGGCAGGCACAGGATGGCAACAACAACTGCCCGAGTTACACCAGGAACACACAATCCCTCCATCAGTGCTCAGACTGTCCACAATAGGCTGAGAGAGGCTGAACTGAGGGCCTGAAGGCCTGTTGTAAGGCAGGTCCTCACCAGACATCACCGGCAACAACGTCGCCTATGGGCACAAACCCACCGTCGCTGGACCAGACAGAACTGGCAAAAAGTGCTCTTCACTGACGGGTCGTGGTTCTGTCTCACCAGGGGTGATGGTCAGATTCGCATTTATCGTCAAAGGAATGAGCGTTAAACTGAGGCCTGTACTCTGGAGCAGGATCGATTTGGAGGTGGAGGGTCCGTCATGGTCTGGGGCGGTGTGTCACAGCGTCATCGGACTGAGCTTGTTGTCATTGCAGGCAATCTCAATGATGTGCATTACAGGAAGACATCCTCCTCCCTCATGTGGTACCCTTCCTGCAGGCTCATCCTGACATGACCCTCCAGCATGACAATGCCACCAGCCATACTGTTCGTTCTGTGCGTGATTTCAGTGTTCTGCCATGGCCAGCGAAGAGCCCGGATCTCAATCCCATGAGCACGTCTGGGACTTGTTGGATCGGAGGGTGAGGGCTAGTGTCACGTTCTGACCTTTATTTCCTTAGTTTTGTCATTATTTAGTATGGTCAGGGCGTGAGTTGGGTGGGCAGTCTATGTTTGATTTTCTATGATTTGGGGATTTCTATGTTTCGGCCTAGTATGGTTCTCAATCAGAGGCAGGTGTCATTAGTTGTCTCTGATTGATAATCATACTTACGTAGCCTGGGTTGCACTGTTTGTTTGTGGGTGATTGTCTATGTTAGTGGCTTGTGTCAGCACAGGTCTCATTTGTAGCTTCACGGTCGTATTTGGTTTATTGTTTTTTTGTTACTCTTTTGTATAGTGTTCAGTGTTCTCTTTATTAAAATTCACTATGAACACATACCACGCCGCATATTGGTCCTCTGATCCTTCTCGCCTCTCCTCTTCAGATGAAGAGGAGGAAGACCGTGACAGAATCACCCACCCACCAAGGACCAAGCGGCGTGGTAAAGGACAGCGACGACAGCGGCCAGCATCACAGGACTCCTGGACATGGGAGGAGATACTGAACGGAGAGGGACCCTGGGCACAGGCTGGGGAATATCGCTGCCCGAAAGCAGAGCTGGAGGCAGCGAAAGCTGAGCGGCAGCGATATGAGGAGGCAGCACGGCAGTGCGACAGGTAAGAGAGGCAGCCCCAAATATTTTTTTTGGGGGGGGGGCAGACGAGGTGTGGTACTAAGCCAGGTAGCAGACCTGAGCTCATTCCTCGTGCTTATTATAAGCAGCGCATTACTGGTCAGGCACCGTGTTATGCGGTTCAGCGCACGGTGTCGCCAGTAGTGCCCATAGCCCGGTGCGCTATAGGGCAGCCCCCCGAAAGTGTCATGCGAGTGTGGGCATCGAGCCAGGGCGTATGGTGCCTGCTCAGCGGGTCTGGTCGCCGGTACGCAGTTTTGGTCCAGGGTATCCTGCGGCGGCTCTGCATGCTGTGTCTCCGGGGCGCTGGGAGGGTGCAGTGCGTCCTCTGCCTGCGCTCCGCTCGTGCCGGGCAAATGTGGGAATGGAGCCTAAGGGAGAGGTGCGTGTAGTAAGCACTAGATCTCCCGTGCTTACCCACAGCCCGGTTCAACCTGTGCCTGCACTCTGGAGGGTCCGGGCTAGAGTAGTTGTCCAGCCTGGGGAAGTGGTGCCAAGGTTGCGCACCAGAGCTCCAGTGCTGCCCCACAGCCTGGTCCTTCATGTGCCTCCTAACACCAAGCCTCCTGAAGGTCTCCCCAGCCTGGTGGTTCCTGTGGCAGCCCCACGCACCAGGCTGTCTCTCTGTCTCCTCCCTGCAGGTGGTCCCGCCTGTCTGGCGCTGCTGCCGGAGCCTCCCGCCTGTCTGGCGCTGCTGCCGGAGCCTCCCGCCTGTCTGGCGCTGCTGCCGGAGCCTCGCGCCTGTCTGGCGCTGCTGCCGGAGCCTCCCGCCTGTCTGGCGCTGCTGCCGGAGCCCCTCTGTCCCGAGCAGCTGTCCCTCTGTCCCGAGCAGCTGTCCCTCTGTCCCGAGCTGCCCCACCTCTGTCCCGAGCTGCCCCTCTGTCCAGTGGGGTCATTGAGAAGGGTGGCCATGGTGAGAAAGCCACGGAGGCGGACAATAAGGCGGACTAAGACAATGGTGAAGTGGGGTCCGCGTCCCGCGCCAGAGCCGCCACCGCGGACAGACGCCCACCCAGACCCTCCCCTATAGGTCAAGGTTTTGTGGCCGGAGTCCGCACCTTTGGTATGTAGTATGGTTCTCAATCAGAGGCAGGTGTCATTAGTTGTCTCTGATTGAGAATCATACTTAGGTAGCCTGGGTTGCACTGTTTGTTTGTGGGTGATTGTCTATGTTAGTGGCTTGTGTCAGCACAGGTCTCATTTGTAGCTTCACGGTCGTATTTGGTTTATTGTTTTTTTGTTACTCTTTTGTATAGTGTTCTCTTTATTAAAATTCACTGAACACATACCACGCCGCATATTGGTCCTCTGATCCTTCTCGCCTCCTCTTCAGATGAAGAGTGCCTTGGTGGAAGAGTTGGGTAACATCTCACAGCAATAACTGGCAAATCTAGTGCAGTCCATGAGAAGGAGATGCACTGTAGTACTTAATGCAGCTGGTGGCCACACCAGATACTGACTGTTGCTTTTGATTTTGACTCCCCCTTTGTTCAGGGACACATTATTCAATTTCTCTTAGTCACATAGCTGTGGAATGTTCAGTTGTTGAATATTGTTATGTTCATACATATATTTACACATGTTAAGTTTGCTGAAAATAAACGTAGTTGACAGTGAGAGAACAGTTCTTTTTTTGTTGCGTTGATGCACATCTCCTATCTCTCCGATACCTCATGTCTATTTCTCTATTTTCTCATCTGTCTTTGCAGACAGATCCTCCAGAGACTTTCACATGTCCATAATCAGATCAGAGTCAGAGAAGCACAAACAGTAGGTACCAGAGGAGACAGATGGTGCTGATGGAGTGGTCCTCTGGCAAAACAGCATATAGCTCGATCTCTGCTCTGAAACGTGCTTAGGCAGCATTTTAAGATTTATTGGAGGTGGTGAGGTGGTGGAGTGGAGGGGCCTAGGTGGAGGGGTGGAGGGGGCCTAGGTGGTGGAGTGGAGGGGCCTAGGTGGTGTGGAGGGGGCCTAGGTGGTGAGTGGAGGGGCCTAGGTGGTGTGGAGGGGCCTAGGTGGTGGAGTGGAGGGGCCTAGGTGGAGGGGTGGAGGGGGCCTAGGTGATGGTGTAGTGGGGTCGAGGGGGCCTAGGTGGAGGGGTGGAGGGGGCAGCCCAGTTTGTGTCTGAGTGGTGAGGGGCAAGGTGCGAAGGGCTGTCTGCCTGCGATCATCCGAGCAATCATCAGGCAGGCAGCCAGACCAGATGTGCCCCTCTTAAATAAAAGATTGGGGCAAACAGGGGGTGCATTAGCGTCTCACACACACACACACATCCTGTCTCGCTGAAATGTAGAAACCCTCTCTTCCATATGGTCTTCTGGCGGACAAAAGCCATTTATTCAAAGTGACAGAACTGTAAAAAAATGGACAGTGAGTGACATTCTGTATAACTGGCCCTTATGGGAATCAATCCCACATCCCTGATAGCACCATGCTCTCACTAACCCTTTATGGAGAGGGATGGTGTGTTCTTTGGAGCTTGTGTTCCAAACCACTCATAAACCTGGTCTGCCCCAGGCTTCCTGCTGTGTAGTCACTGGGTGGACCGTCTCTGCAGCGGCCAAGCTGAGTCAGGGAAACGTTTGGCCAGCTGCTGCCAGGTCTGTTTTCCTCTTCTCCTCCCTCTTCTCCCTCTCCTCCTCCCTCTTCTCCTCACTCTTCTCCCTCTCCTCCTCATCCTCTTCTCCTCCCTCTTCTCCTCCCTCTTCTCCTCCTTCTCCTTCTTCTCCTCCTCCACTCTTCCTCCTCTTCTCCTCCTCCACCTCATCTTCTCCTCACTCTCCTCCTCTCATCCCTCTCCTCCCTCTCCTCTTCACCTCCCTCTCCTTCTCCTCCACTCTTCTTCCTCCTGCTCCCTCTATTAGTCTGAGATGATAGAGCAGGTGTTGGGAGCAGAGAGGTTAATGGGCACCCTCTACCTTCTCCTCTGAGTGTTTTCTCTCTCTCTCTCTCTCTCTCTCTCTCTACCATCTCATCTGAGGATTCCCTCCACTTCTCTCCAAGCCATTAAAAGCTCATTTAAAAGTGATTAAGCCCTCATCAGCCCTCACAGTATGCCAACTGTTTGAATATTGCTTTCTGTTGTGATTGATTGAGTACAAACACACACACACACAGAGAGAGATATATTCTTTACCCAAGCAATGTATTTATTTTGCTGTGTGTTGCAATATACACTACATGATCAAAAGTATGTGAAAATCTCATTCCAAAATCATGGGCATTAATATGGAGTTGGTCCCACCTTTGCTGCTTTAACACTCTTCTGGGAAGGCTTTCCACTAGATGTTGGATCATTGCTGTGGGGACTTGCTTCCATTCAGCCACAAGAGCATTAGTGAGGTCTGGCACTGATGTTGGGCGATAAAGCCTGGCTCGCAGTCTGCGTTACAATTCATCCCAAAGGTTTTCGATGGGGTTGAGGTCAGGGCTCTGTGCAGGCCAGTAAAGTTCTTCCATGCCAATCTCAACAAAGTCATGCTGAAACAGGAAAGGGCCTTTCCCAAACTGTTGCCACAAAGTTGCAAGCACAGAATCGTCTGGAAAGTCATTGTATGCTGTAAAGGTAAGATTTCCCTTCACTGGAACTAAGAGGCCCGAACCATGAGAAACAGCTCCAGACCATTACTCCTCCTCAAACAAACTTTACAGTTGGCACTATGCATTTGGGCAGGTAGTGTTCTCCTGGCATCCACAAAACCCAGATTTGTCCTTTGGACAGCCAGATGGTGAAGCGTAATTCATCACTCCAGAGGACACGTTTCCACTGCTCCAGAGTCCAATGGTGGCGAGCTTTACACCACTCCAACCGACGCTTGGCATTGCGCATGGTGATCTTAGACTTGTGTGCGGCTGCTCGGCCATGACGAACTGACTTGTTGGAAAGGTGGCATCCTATGGCGGTGCCACATTGAAAGTCACTGAGCACTTCAGTAAGGCCATTCTACTGTCAATGTTTGTCTATGGAGATTGTATGGCTGTGTGCTTGACTTTATACACCTGTCAGCAACGGGTGTGGCTGAATTAACCAAATCCACTCATTTGAAGGGGTGTCCACATAGTTTTGTATATATAGTGTAGCTTGAGAGGATTAGCAATTAAACATGCTGCAACTTTCCCTTAAAAGGATAAACTGTGTTGTTGTTCAACATTGAAACTTGTTGCCAAATTCCTGTCGGTCCAATACAGTGAGACACAAACACAGGAACGTTTTTAGAGAGTGTTTATTTAATCTGTGAATGAGCTGCTACTGGGGGCGAGAGAGAAGAGTTCTCTGTGTGTGTGTGTGTGTGTGTGCACGCGCGTGCATGTGTGTGTGTGTGTGTGTGTGCACGCGTGTATGTGTGTGTGTGTGTGTTTGTCTCTGGCCCAGGAAGACACACATCAGAGAGTTAGGCTCTTAGGAGGACACACTAGAATCACTATTTTTTCAGGGAATCTCTATCTGATATTGACTAACCCAACTGGAATTTGGGTGTTTTGGCTCAGGTTGCACTTAAGTATCCCTCCTTATCACAACCTTACATGTGTTTAGTTCTATCATGTGATTTGTTAATATTCTATGACACGCCATATTGTTCTCAGATTGATTTCAAAACCATGGAGGGATCACATCTTCAGTCATTCGTTGTCTAAAGATTTGCTGACGAATCTGTAACTAGGCCACAGCTCCATTCTGGCAAAGCTATGTCATGGTTACAGCTAAACTTAGAAAGTCACTCTGTAGCTAGACAGGCTAAGAGGCAGGTAGACCGTTTCTATATAAACAGCTCACAAGACCACAGGCCTTAAATAGAATAGGCCTGATGCAGCCCTACACCTCAGTCACAGGCTGTGGCACCCTGATATCTACATAGTGTAGTGTTTTTGACGAGGGCTCTGGTTAGGGAAAAGGGTGATATTTGTGACGCAACCTCACATTCATACCACAGTTTAAAAATAGACCCTGTGAATTTCTACTTTCTTCTCTTCTGCCCCCAGGGACACTGGGTTCTTTCTGAAGCTTAAACATGAGTCTCACTATCTAGTGTTGACTTGGAAACTGCCATGACAAGGTCTTCTGATTGAAAGTCTCTCTAACTCTCAGTATCTCAGTCCCCGAGTCTCTCAGTCTCTACTATCTGTCTGAGTCTCTCAGTCTCTCAGTCTCCACTATCTCTCTGAGTCTCTCAGTCTCTCAGTCTCCACTATCTCTCTGAGTCTCTCAGTCGCTCAGTCTCCACTATCTCTCTCAGTCTCTCAGTCTCCACTATCTATCTCAGTCTCTGTCTCTCAGTCTCCACCAGCTCTCATTCTCTCTTTCTCTTACTTTCCAACCCTCCCTCTCTAGCCCACAGCCCCCCCCCCTCTCTCTCTCTGTGTAGAGGTTAGTAGAGGGTAGAGAGCTAATCACACCTGAGATCTGGCATTGATCCTGAATCAGAATTCTGACCAGCGTCCACGTCATTACCCCTCAGCTGGCTAGCGTGGCAGGTCGATGGGAGGGTAAGCTCCACAATCCTGCTATCATATTCATAACAGAAGACCTTAGGCTTAGACCATGCTATCATCTACACATTTAAGTGTTTTTGTATAGTGCACTATATAGGGATTAGGGTGCCAGCCCTGGTCTAAAGTAGTGCACTATATAGGGATTAGGGTGCCAGCCCTGGTTTAAAGTAGGGCACTATATAGGGATTAGGGTGCCATTTGATAAGCGCCCTCTAAAAGTCGGAGAACTGAGCCAGTTGATTCACACACTCATTCGCCCCATAGATCTCTTTCTACTGTTGACGTGGTCTGACCATGTTCTCCTTCAGTTCTTCTATGGAGATGGAGCTTTGTCTAACTCTGTCTGATGTCTGTGAGACAAACTGACCTGGGGTAAACAAGAGAGATATATTTCCTGAATCCTGCTCACTCGTCTAAATCTCATCTTTATGTATTTATTCTCTCGCTGCAGAACGTCTCCAAAACAGCCAGGAGCAAATTCTCAGTCAGGTTGTCTTCAGGAAACCCAAACCAGTTTTAAAGCAGTCAGACACGTAAATCATTCCCCCGGATACCTGAGTCAAAGTTTTTTTGTGGGAGAGGAGAGATGACTGAGGTGAGGTGAGTTACAAGACAGGTGACACATTACAACCACCCAGCACAGAATAAAACAGTTAATACAAGTCTGCTGAAAACCAACTATCAATCACATGCATTTTCAGGTAGAGAAACCTCAGGAAACAACAGCTCTCTATCTGCCCCACACTAACCTAACGTAGCAGAAGTAAAAGAAACAAGTAGGAATGCAATGGATTAAGGTCCCATTAGACTCTGATACTGTGCTGATCCCATTAGACTCTGACACTGTGCTGATCCCATTAGACTCTGACACTGTGCTGATCCCATTAGACTCTGACACTGTGCTGATCCCATTAGACTCTGACACTGTGCTGATCCCATTAGACTCTGACACTGCTGATCCCATTAGACTCTGACACTGTGCTGATCCCATTAGACTCTGACACTGTGCTGATCCCATTAGACTCTGACACTGTGCTGATCCCATTAGACTCTGACACTGTGCTGATCCCATTAGACTCTGACACTGTGCTGATCCCATTAGACTCTGACACTGTGCTGATCCCATTAGACTCTGACACTGTGCTGATCCCATTAGACTCTGACACTGTGCTGATCCCATTAGACTCTGACACTGTGCTGATCTCATTAGACTCTGACACTGTCACTGTGCTCTCCTCTCCCCATGTCATCCACTCCCTTCTCTCCTCTCCCCATTCCATCCTCTCCCTTCTCTCCTCTCCCCATTCCATCCTCTCCCTTCTCTTCTTTCCTCTCCTGTACTGGCCTGTGCTCTCCTCTCCCCATGTCATCCTCTCCCTTCTCTCCTCTCCCCATGTCATCCTCTCCCTTCTCTCCTCTCCCCATGTCATCCACTCCCTTCTCTCCTCTCCCCATTCCATCCTCTCCCTTCTCTCCTCTCCCCATTCCATTCTCTCCCTTCTCTCCATTCCTCTCCTGTACTGGCCTGTGCTCTCCTCTCCCCATGTCATCCTCTCCCTTCTCTCCTCTCCCCATGTCATCCACTCCCTTCTCTCCTCTCCCCATTCCATCCTCTCCCTTCTCTCCTCTCCCCATTCCATCCTCTCCCTTCTCTCCATTCTTCTCCTGTACTGGTCTGTGCTCTCCTCTCCCCATGCCATCCCCTCTCTTCTCTCCTTTCCACCAATCCTTTCCTCTCTCACATCTTCTCCTCTTCCCTTCTCTTTTTTCTCTCTACTCCTCTATCCTCCTCTCCTCTCTTCCCCTCTCCTCTCTCTTCCTCTCCTCTCTTCCTCTCCTCTCTTCCCCTCTCCTCTCCAGTCCACCCCTCTCCTCTCCACTGCTCCCCTCCCTGATTCCTCTTCTCTTCCCTGCTCTTCTCCCCTCCTCTCCATCCCTCTCCTCTCCCTTTCCTCTCCTCCACTGATTGCCTGCCTGTGATTAAGTGGTTATAGTAGCAGGTGGCTGAAGGATGTCATTAGACACTGATGAGCCACTGAGGAGCCATTTTGGGGCAAAGAACAGTGCTTTGGTGCCTGGTAATGACAGCTACGGTAATTAAGACATGGGGAGGGATGTGACAGCATTGACCAATCAGGGGACTGGCTATGGTTATTGAAGCATAAAAAAGGAATGACCAGAAGGAGGAAAGCCTGTCAGACCACGGCAATTAGACTTGAATGGAAATCATGTCGGCAATCTCTTGTACAAATAAATATGGAAACGTATACAGTCTCTAGTACCTCACAATAAAGTAAAGACTGTACTACAATGTAGAGACCCAAGACAATTGGTATATTCATCTTGTATTGAATTTTCCCTTCGCTCCAAGGTCTCTATCTATTCCACAACCAGACAGAGAACCACCCATGCCTTTTTCATGCCAGTCAAACAACCCTGTGGTCATTCTGCCTATTGGGTGCATTTTGAGTATTGCACCTTGGGAATAAATAGTGTTTTGTTGTTCCTAATTCTAATATTCTGTCCTAAAGTGCACATGTTCAACTTAATAAAACACATGTTTTCCCATCTCAAGAGGTAAAAAAAAAATACTATAGTAAGTGCAAAGTAAAGTACCAGAGTTGACCGTCACAGGGTTGACCATAGAAGGTTGGACCTTAACAGGGTTGACGACTTCATCTTAAATCAGCCATAAATCCTCTTGTGACAGGGGGAATGGAAGCTTGTTGTGTGCAACAGGGGCAATTGAATGCAAGAAAAATGTAATTGTTTAAACATTTCTGGTCTGTCTATCTATTGGTGACACGTTGTGCTCGACCCACTCAGTTTTCTACCACAAAACCCTACAAAATGGACAAAAAGAGTAGAACTAGCTCATCTGCTTTTACACCAGGGTTTGTCTATAAGATGTTCAATATTTATTTTTAAATACATATTTAAAAGGAATAGTTTCACCATATTAAAATGAGAGTTCAGTTCATGTAACAGGGTTTTCCTTCAAATTAGGGACCTTTTACTGCAGTGGGCTAAATCAGGGTCACACAGAGTGATTCTTGGTAGACAAAAGTAGACACCTCACACACATGGTGTGTGAGAAGACACCTGTACCATGTCAGATATAGAGTTGAAATGTATTCCATTTTGAGTTTGCAACCCAATATTACACTTTATATACATCACAGAAGACTAAATATAACAAAACTGTTCGACATAGAAACACCAGATTTTCGTCAGTTTGAAAAAATATATATCTTTATTAATGATGAAATTATGAAAGATATTAATAACATTCCAGACATGAAGTTAAAAGAGGTTGATTTTGGTCATTGCAGGAAATGTCTACAATGAATCACTAATCACGTTAAATGAATCACTAATCACGTTAAATGAATCACTAATCACGTTAAATGAATCACTAATCACGTTAAATGAATCACTAATCACGTTAAATGAATCACTAATCACGTTAAATGAATCACTAATCACGTTAAATGAATCACTAATCACGTTAAATGAATCACTAATCACGTTAAATGAATCACTAATCACGTTAAATGAATCACTAATCACGTTAAATGAATCACTAATCACGTTAAATGAATCACTAATCACGTTAAATGAATCACTAATCACGTTAAATGAATAATAATCACCAGAAATGACTTTGTCAAAGCAACATAATAACAAAGTCTTTACAAAGATGATGAAAACTTGGAGAAATGTTGAGGTTAAGTGGGTTAAAATCTTCCTAGACGTCACAGAGGGTGTACAGATGGACATGTAAAAATTGGCAATTTTGGCATATTGAAAATCAGATGTATTGAATTTTCCATATGGTCTATATTAAAGGGCACTTCATTTAATATAACAGGCTTTTCAAATTCAATATTTGCACACTTAAAATATCAAAAAGAGGCAAACTGCAAAAATTTTGTGGAAGGACCTTGTACAGCAGAGTCCAGTCTGTGTAAGATTGACACAGAGGGATTGTCTGTCAATTTGTGTAATTACAGTGACGGGGCTGTGTATCATAGATTTGATGAGACAGCTGTAGAATGAGACAGAGGGGAGAAGGCAGGGTTAATGGTAGGTTAAAACCCCTCAAGGCCTGTGTGGGAATATTTTCATCCTCTCTCTCTCTCTCTCTCTCTCTCTCTCTCTCTCTCTCTCATTCTCTCTCTCTCTCTCTCGTTCTCTCTCTCTCGCTCTCTTTCATTCTCTCTATGTCTTTCTCTCTACCATCTCCTCTGGAGTTTCTCTCTCTTTCTCTCTCTCTTTTTCTCTCTCTCTCTCTGTCTCCGATGTAAGTAAACATTCATGAAAGGCTTTAGGGGTTTGGCTGCATCTACATTCATTGATTTTCTGTCTGATGTCTTCATGTCGTCTGGATGAATTTCTATTTTATTTAACCCCCCCAATCAGTTATGTGCCGTGTAACACCGAATGAATAGGCTTTGCAAAAATATGATGTTTTAGTACGGACTGAATACTGGTTGGAAATAGTGAAAGCTAGCGAGATCCTTCCTTTTCACTGGTTATAGCCTGAAATGAAGCAGATATGATGGATGAGATAATAATAGACTTTCTCATGCAGTAGATTAGAACCCAGTCAGACACAGGATTAATACATCATGTTTAAAAAAACAAAATTGGTTGTCTTTATTTTGTCAAACGATTAGTCTATTCTGTCACTATGGGTGAGATCTCATACTGTAGGTCTAAATTAATTAGCTAGGACAAATTAAAGTTAAAGATCGGATCTTCATTTTAGTTGAGAAGAAAAATAATCCTGCAGCAACGGGAAATGTGAATTATTACGTGGATTCTAATTAACTGCCATTCTGTAGGGGTTGATACCTTTGTCATTAAGGCAAATCAAGTCTGAAATTTCAAAGTGGAAATGACTAACTTTAGAAGCCTTTTAAAAATGTAAATACACTACAAATTTGCATTTTCTCAAAAACAAAAAGAGTGATCAAATTAAGATCCTGCATCTGTATATAACATGCATGGTTGCTTTCCTGGACACAGATAAATCTAGTGCTGGACTAAAAAGCCATTTCAATGGACACTATTGGAAAATAGTAAAAAATAAAAAAATAAAAACATATTGGAATGAGTAGGTGTATCCAAACTTTTGACTAGTACTGTATATATATGTACTTTTTATATATTTTCCTTTATTATTTTTCCCTAACCCTACCACCCCTCCCCTAATTGGAGTCAACGAATGGACAACAACATTTAGGCTTCTACTTCCAGCTATATACACTTATGTTGGAGTCAGTAAAACTCGCTTTTCAACCACTCCACAAATTTCTTGTTAACCAATTATAGTTTTGGCAAGATGGTTAGGATATCTACTTTGTGCATGACACAAGTCATTTTTCCAACAATTGTTTACAGACATATTATTTCACTTATAATTCACTGTATCACAATTCCAGTGTGTCAGAAGTTTACATACACTAAATTAACTGCGCAGCTTGGAAAATTCCAGAAAATGATGTCATGGCTTTAGAAGCTTCTGAGTTGAGTCAATTGGAGGTGTACCTGTGGATGTATTTCAAGGCCTACCTTCAAACTCAGTGCCTCTTTGCTTGACATCATGGGAAAATCAAAATAAATCAGACAAGACCTCAACAACAAAAAATTGTAGACCTCCACAAGTCTGGTTCATGCTTGGGAGCAATTTCCAAATGCCTGAAAGTACCACGTTCATCTGTACAAACAATAGTACGCAAGTATAAACACCATGGGATCCTACGCAGCCGTCATACTGCTCAGGAAGGAGACGCGTTCTGTCTCCTAGAGAGGAATGTACTTTGGTGAGAAAAGTGCAAATCAACAGCAAAAGACCTTGTGAAGATGCTGGAGGAAACAGGTACAAAAGTACCTATATCTACAGTAAAACGAGTCCTATATTGACATAACCTGAAAGGTCGCTCAGCAAGGAAGAAGCCACTGCTCCAAAACCGCCATAAAAAAGCCAGACTACGGTTTGCAACTGCACATGGGGACAAAGATCATACTTTTTGGAGGCTTGCAAGCCGAAGAACACCATCCCAATCGTGAAGCCCGGGGGTGGCAGCATCATGTTGTGGGGGTGCTTTGCTGCAGGAGGGACTAGTGGGCCAAAACTAGTGCACTTCACAAAATAAATGGCATCATGAGGTTGGAAAATGATGTGGATATATTGAAGCAACATCTCAAGACATCAGTCAGGAAGTTAAAGCTTGGTCGCAAATGGGTCTTCCAAATGGACAATGACCCCAAGCATACTTCCAAAGTTGTGGCAAAATGGCTTAAGGACAACAAAGTCAAGGTATTGGAGTGGCCATAACAAAACCCTGACCTCAAACCTATAGAAAATTTGAGGGCAGAACTGAAAAAGTGTGTGCAAGCAAGAAGGCCTACAAATCCGACTCATTTACACCAGCTCTGTCAGGAGGAATGGGCTAAAATTCATCCAACTTATTGTGGGAAGCTTGTGGATGTCACGACTTCCGCTGAAGTTGGCTCCCCTGCCTGTTCGAGCGGCTCTCGGCAGTCGTCGTCACCGGCCTACTAGCTGCCACCGATCCCTTTTTCGTTGTCTGTTTGTTTTGTCTTATTAGTTTCACCTGTGTCCTGTTGTATGTGCTTAATGAGCTTCCTTATTTAAAGTACGTGTACCCGCCCTTGTTTTGTTCGGGATTGTATTTATGTTACGTTTGTGCGTTAGGTAGAGGTGTTCGTGTTTCTGGACCTGGCACCCTGTGTTTTGGGTGGTCCACTTCATTGTCCGCCCCCTGTGTTGTGGGTGGTCCACTTCATTGTCCGCCCCCTGTGTTGTGGGCTTGTTGTTTTTTGTGCCACATTAAAGTGCACCTTTTCCCAGTGCAACTCTCTGCGCCTGATTTCTTCCTCGCCCACCTAGTCCCGTGTGACAGTGGAAGGCTACCCAAAACATTTGACCCTTGTTAAACAATTTAAAGGCAATTCTACCAAATACCAATTGAGTGTATGTAAACTTCTGACTAACTTGGAATGTGATGAAAGAAATCAAGCTGAAATAAATCATTCTCAAATCATTCGTACTCAATGGGATTGAGATCCGGGCTCTTCGTTGGCCATGGCAGAACACTAATATTCCTGTCTTGTAGGAAATCACACACAGAACGAACAGTATGGCTGGTGCATTGTCATGCTGGAGGGTCATGTCAGGATGAGTACCACATGACGAAGGAGGATGTCTTCCCTGTAATGCACAGCAAGCTCAGTCAGATGATGCTGTGACACACCGCCCCAGACCATGACCCTCCACCTCCAAATCGATCCCGCACCAGAGTACAGGCCTCGGTGTAACGCTCATTCCTTCAATGATAAACGCGAATCTGACCATCACCCCTGGTGAGACAAAACTGCGACTCGTCAGTGAAGAGCACTTTTTGCTAATCCTGTCTGGTCCAGTGACGGTGGGTTTGTGCCCATAGGCGACGTTGTTGCCTGTGATGTCTGGTGAGGACCTACCTTACAACAGGGCTTCAAGCCCTCAGTCCAGCCTCTCTCAGCCTATTGCGGACAGTCTGAACACTGATGGAGGGATTGTGCATTATTGGTGTAGGGTAGCCTAGTAGTTAGAGCGTGTGACTAGTAACTGGAAGGTTGCGAGTTCAAACCCCAGAGCTGACAAGGTACAAATCTGTCGTTCTGCCCCTGAACAGGCAGTTAACCCACTGTTCCTAGGCCGTCATTGAAAATAAGAATTTGTTCTTAACTGACTTGCCTGGTTAAATAAAGGTAAAAATAAAAGTAACTCGGGCAGTAGTTGCCTGTACCTGTCCCACAGGTGTGATGTTTGGATGAACCAATCCTGTGCAGGTGTTGTTACACATGGTCTGCCACTGCGAGGATGATCAGCTGTCTGTCCTGTCTCCCTGTAGCGCTGTCTGAGGCGTCTCACAGTACAGACATTGCAATTTATTGTCCTGGCCACATCTGCAGTCCTCATACCTCCATGCAGCATGCCTAAAGCACGTTCACGCAGATGAGCAGGGACCCTGGGCATCTTTGTTTTTGGTGTTTTTCAGAGTCAGTAGAAAGGCCTCTTTAGTGTCCTAAGTTTTCATAACTGTGTCTTTAATTGTTTACCGTCTGTAAGCTGTTACTGTCTTAACGACCGTTCCACAGGTGCATGTTCATTAATTGTTTATGGTTCATTGAACAAGCATGGAAAAAAATGTTTAAACCCTTTACAATGAAGATCTGTGAAGTTATTTGAATTTTTACAAATGATCTTTAAAAGACAGGGTCCTGAAAAGGGGCGTTTCTTTTTTTTCTGAGTTTATATACATTTGACTGACACAGTATATTTTACAATAGTTATCTTGTTTGTTTTTAATCCCAAAGTAACTTTTGATTATGCAGAGGTTGTTTGTTCTGCTTTTCACAAGTCCTCACTGCCAGCCCTAGCTATAGGAAACACAATTTCCCTATTATGCTATACCATATGAGTGTGTAGACTAGTGTAACTTGTTACAGTCAAAAGCAGCAACTGTGTGGCTTACGTGGAAGAACAGCAATACACTGCAAACATAGGAGAGAGAGAGAGAGAGAGAGAGAGAGAGAGAGAGGTTTACCAGCTGATGCTCACATTTTTGTCTGGTGACTTCACATACTGCTCAGGAGGCTTGTCTGGTGACTTCACATACTGCTCAGTAGGTTTGTCTGGTGACTTCACGTACTGCTCAGTAGGCTTGTCTGGTGACTTCACGTACTGCTCAGTAGGCTTGTCTGGTGACTTCACGTACTGCTCAGGAGGCTTGTCTGGTGACTTCACGTACTGCTCAGTAGGCTTGTCTGGTGACTTCACGTACTGCTCAGTAGGCTTGTCTGGTGACTTCACGTACTGCTCAGTAGGCTTGTCTGGTGACTTCACGTACTGCTCAGTAGGCTTGTCTGGTGACTTCACATACTGCTCAGTAGGCTTGTCTGGTGACTTCACGTACTGCTCAGTAGGCTTGTCTGGTGACTTCACGTACTGCTCAGTAGGCTTGTCTGGTGACTTCACGTACTGCTCAGTAGGCTTGTCTGGTGACTTCACATACTGCTCAGTAGGCTTGTCTGGTGACTTCACATACTGCTCAGTAGGCTTGTCTGGTGACTTCACATACTGCTCAGTAGGCTTGTCTGGTGACTTCACATACTGCTCAGTAGGCTTGTCTGGTGACTTCACATACTGCTCAGTAGGCTTGTCTGGTGACTTCACATACTGCTCAGTAGACTTGTCTGGTGACTTCACGTACTGCTCAGTAGGCTTGTCTGGTGACTTCACATACTGCTCAGTAGGCTTGTCTGGTGACTTCACATACTGCTCAGTAGGCTTGTCTGGTGACTTCACATACTGCTCAGTAGACTTGTCTGGTGACTTCACGTACTGCTCAGTAGACTTGTCTGGTGACTTCACATACTGCTCAGGAGGCTTGTCTGGTGACTTCACATACTGCTCAGTAGGCTTGTCTGGTGACTTCACATACTGCTCAGTAGGCTTGTCTGGTGACTTCACATACTGCTCAGTAGGCTTGTCTGGTGACTTCACGTATTGCTCAGTAAGTTTGCAACGGGGCATCTAATGTTCCTCTGGAAACAGGATAAATTAATGTATTTCAAATGACTAAACTGTGAAAACCATTGCTAAAGGTACAATATAGAAAAGGGTTTTACTAATGATCCTTTTTTTAACATTTTTTACAGTATGTAAATTTGTCTACATTAGTTTTCATATCTAAATGTTCTGTGACTTCTGTGAAGTTCTCAGACACTCTGAAGTGTGATTTATATGTCTTCGTGTTTTGGGATTTCTTTATGTTTCATGACTCACAGGGAGGCAGAAGATCTGTCGCAACATGTTGCGGAACGTTTCAATAAATGGCGGTGAGTAATTGAGAGAGGCTACGCATTAAAGTACTCAGGGTGGGCTTGTGTACAGTCTGTTTAACCATGGGTGACAAGGTGTGGCACTTATAGCCAGCACGTACACACACACACACACACATACACAGGCAGCGCCGGCTTCGTTATCGTTGCATTCCAAACTACACCTACCCTTTTATTTAAACACTGCTGCCACGGCAACACAGATGGAAAAAGACACTGCTGAAACTGACACCCACCTCTCTGTCTTTAACTTCCTGCCATAGACACACACACAGCGTGAGAGCACACACGCAGGCACACGCACGCACATACAAACACAGACACAGACACACACACAGACACACACACACACAGACACAGACACACACAGACACACACACACTGGTCTTTAATTTCTGTTTTAGCGTCTGGACTCCCAGAGGCATACAGTTACACAGAAGGGGAACCTTTGAAATGGTTACAACGGTTTACGATGCACCTGAGAGAGAGGAGGTTTGTTTGCTGAGAAAGCGTTTCTCACACTGGCCGTATGTCTCAAATGACACCCTATTTCCTTTATAGTGCACTATTACCTTTATAGTGCACTACCCTTAGTCAAAAGTAGTGTACTATATAGGGAATAGGGTGCCATTTGGGACGCAGGCTGGGTGAATACAATACAATGCCCTGACCCTAATCTCAGAAACCAGAACATTTATGTTAACAGTCTTTCACAAGAGACGACTCTGACCCGGATGGGCATTTCCTGAAACCTTATTGTCGGATCTTGTTCAGTCAACCTGTTTGACTCCAATCAAAAAACACATTCCAGAAGGATAATGGTTGAACTGAACTTAAAGGGTTTAGTATAGAACCACTGTACCATTCCTTTACTACACTGTAACTAGGTTAAAGTCCTTTCACAGAGCAGGGGTAGCCTTCTGGTGTGGTAAAGGAATGGCTTTTACAAGGGGAAGGTAGTGGAAGGGTTATATGATAGTTGTCATACTGGGACCAGCCAACATGGCATCTGAGGACAAAACCAATCTTTTTACTGGGACCAGCCATACTGGGACCAGCCTACCAGGCATCTGAGGAAAGAAATGACCTGTTTACTGGGACCAGTCTACCAGCCATCTGAGGACAAAACCAACCTGTTTAGTGAGACCAGCCCACCAGGCATCTGAGTACAGAACCAACCTGCTTACTAGGACTAGCCTACCACGCATCTGAGGACAAAACCAACCTGTCTACTGAGACCATCCTACCATGCATCTGAGGACAGAACCAACCTGTTTACTGGGACCAGCCTACCAGGCCTCTGAGGACAAACCAACCTGTTTACTGAGACCAGCCTACCAGGCATCTGAAGACAAAACCAACCTGTTTACTGGGACCAGCCTACCAGGCATCTGAAGACAAAACCAACCTGTTTACTGAGACCAGCCTACCAGGCATCTGAAGACAAAACCAACCTGTTTACTGGGACCAGCCTACCAGGCATCTGAGGACAAAACCAACCTGTTTACTGAGACCAGCCTACCAGGAATCTGAGGACAAAACCAACCTGCTTACTGGGACCAGCCTATCTGAGGGCATGATAAAATTAACAACATTCCTTCCTTTTATGTTCTACACTACACAGTGGTACATTAAGCAGTAAGAGTACAAATCACAGCATCACCCACAGACAGATAGACATAGACAAACTAATAAAGGGAACCTCAGTACATTGTACCCATGCAACATGTACTCTTAGTCGCATTGCTAAGTGCATTGTTGACCAGAGAGGTGTAATGTATTCACAGGAACACACAGACTTCCTGTCCCTTCATAAGCCTTTATAACTCATCCCCTGGGAGTGACACTTTAATTCTACCTACATGTACATATTACCTTAATTACCTCAACTAACCGGTACCCCCGCACATTGATTGACTCTGTATCGGTACCTCTGTATATACAGTTGAAGTCAGAAGTTTACATACACTTACAGTGGGGCAAAAAAGTATTTAGTCAGCCACCAATTGTGCAAGTTCTCCCACTTAAAAAGATGAGAGAGGCCTGTAATTTTCATCATAGGTACACTTCAACTATGACAGACAAAATGAGAGAAAAAAAATCCAGAAAATCACATTGTAGGATTTTTTATGAATTTATTAGCAAATTATGGTGGAAAAGTAAGTATAAGTATTTGGTCACCTACAAACAAGCAAGATTTCTGGCTCTCACAGACCTGTAACTTCTTCTTTAAGAGGCTCCACTGTCCTCCACTCGTTACCTGTATTAATGGCACCTGTTTGAACTTGTTATCAGTATAAAAGACACCTGTCCACAACCTCAAACAGTCACACTCCAAACTCCACTATGGCCAAGACCAAAGAGCTGTCAAAGGACACCAGAAACAAAATTGTAGACCTGCACCAGGCTGGGAAGACTGAATCTGCAATAGGTAAGCAGCTTGGTTTGAAGAAATCAACTGTGGGAGCAATTATTGGGAAATGGAAGACATACAAGACTACTGATAATCTCCCTCGATCTGGGGCTCCACGCAAGATCTCACCCCGTGGGGTCAAAATGATCACAAGAACGGTGATTATTTCACTTACGATTCACTGTATCACAATTCCAGTGGGTCAGAAGTTTACATACACTAAGTTGACTGTGTCTTTAAACAGCTTGGAAAATTCCAGAAAAGTATGTCATGGCTTTAGAAGCTTCTGATAGGCTAATTGACATCATCACCTGTGGATGTATTTCAAGGCCTACCTTCAAACTCAGTGCCTCTCTTTGACATCATGGGAAAATCAAAAGAAGTCAGTCAAGACCTCAGAAAAAAGTGTAGACCTCCAAAAGTCTGGTTCATCCTTGGGAGCAATTTCCAAACACCTGAAGGTACCACGTTCATCTGTACAAACAATAGTACGCAAGTATAAACACCATGGGACCACGCAGCCGTCATACCGCTCAGGAAGGAGACACGTTCTGTCTCCTAGAGATGAACGTACTTTGGTGCGAAAAGTGCAAATCAATCCCCAGAACAACATTTTTACCTTGTCAGCTCGGGATTCAATCTAGCTACCTTTCAGTTACTGGCCCAACACTCTAACCACGAGGCTAACTGCCACCCTGTAAAGTCTACACCTGTTGTATTCGGCGCATGTAACAAATACAATTTGATTTGATGTAATGTCTGACCAGTATGTACCCTTAAGTCTTACGTTACCATACAAAAATGGAGGTTTGTGTGACCATAACCAACTAACCACCAGATAAAGTATTGCCTTCAAAAGTGTCAACTATTTGCCAATGCCAACCTTAAAGGGGCAATCGGCAGTTGATCAACCCATTTTTGGTCTTATAAATTAATGATATGTACCCATTGATTCTTGGAGAATATAATTTATAAAGGCTTCATGGGCTTAGTTCAACTGTTGTACCCTATCAGAAGCCAAAATATAAGCTTTTTTTACTCCAACTTTAAAGGCCCGACACCGGACAGGAGAAGCAGGTACGGGGAGTCAGACATTTATTCGGGAACAGACATAGAACAGGCCAGGAACAGCGGCAGCACACGGGAAACACGGACATATGACAGTCAATGCAGCAGTGGGGAACAGAGCTGGGGAACTGACAAATATAGGGGAGGAAATAAACAGGTGATTGAGTGAGTCCAGGTGAGTCCAATATCGCTGAAGCGCGTGACGAGGGAAGGCAGGTGTGCGTAAATGATGGTGACATTAGTGCGTAATGCAGGGCAGGCGGGAAGACCGGGAGCAGGCGTGACACCAACGTTAGTCAAACAAAGTAAATGTAAACAAACACTGTATTGCATATCATTTTTATATCAAGGATGGTCAGTCCTAGCTCTGTCTATGAATTTGAGAGTAGTTACATTTCTCCAGCCCCATCCCTCAACTTTTTATCAAAACAGGGGCGGGGAGTTCACTTTGTTATTTTTTCAAATGCAGATTTCCCCTTTATATATTGCAAAGTATTGTGAAAGAGGCATTGAGAAACTAATGGGAAGCCGAGATAGAAGCCTAGATAGAAGCGTAGATAGAAGATGTGCAGGGTTGGGGATTGGTGCCTTTTTTGACACAGAAGAAAATCCAGATTATTAAACCACTCCGGGGGATTGGTCCAACAGAGATATGCAGTAAGAAGAATTAGTCAGCAGCTTTGACATAATCGTTGTTATATACAGTATCTCCCTGCTCAGTAGTCCCTACCCAATCCCCAGTCTCCACCCCAACTGCAAGGACTCTGGTTACCCCCATCTCTTTTTCACTCACTCATACACACACACACACACACACACACATACACATACACACACACACACACACACACACACACACCAATAACAACTCTGGGGTGAGGTTACCAATAAGCTCTCGTTGTCTCACTGCAGAACTAGATGTTTATCTATGTTTCTCTAAACATCACATTTTAAGTGTTTTTGACAGCATGGGTTGAATTTAGAAGGTAAATAGTTAAGGCTTTGGATAGGGTTAAAACATTAAGTTAAGGCACTCATTCCAAATGGTTAAGATAAGGGTTAAGGTTTTGGATGGCGTTAAAATAAAACATGTCAAATATGGATGCCACCACTGGATACATGCCACCACTGGATCCAGAGTTATGGGATTACACTCATCCACACCTAGCAAAACCTAAACCTAATTGATGGTAATGGCTCTCACTGTTGCCCATGGTGGTCAGTTCTGAAGGCGCTTCATGGATAGACGTCCAATTTTGAAGTCACTCTTGAGCGATCTGCCTGGAGGTTACACCATGTCCTATTGGCCCAAACAGACCTCTGTAACTCCTCCCATCAAGTCTGAACCCTGCACCTTTTTTCTTCTGACACATTAAAACCCATTTTCCCTTGGCTGACCTTAATTCAAGATGATCTTTCCTTTAATAATTCATAGATAGGCAGTGGGAGGGATGCTTTGCACTGGCAGGCATGGCTTCTCCCTCATGGGCTTCCTCGTGTTGGAAGCAAGGGGGGGCAGCATGGGCTTCCTCGTGTTGGAAGTAAGGGGCGGCAGCATGGGCTTCCTCGTGTTGGAATCAGGGGTGGCAGCATGGTCTTTCTCGTGTTGGAAGCAAGGGGTGGTGGCATGGTCTTTCTCGTGTTGGAAGCAAGGGGTGGCAGGATGGGCTTCCTCGTGTTGGAAGCAGGGGCGAAAGCATGGGCTTCCTCGTGTTGGAAGCAGGGACGGCAGCATGGGCTTCCTCGTGTTGGAAGCAGGGACAGCAGCATGTGCTGTGTCCAACATAGTACCCTATTCCCTACATAGTGGAGTCGCTGTGTGTTGGAAAAGAAACGTCATGGTTAACAACACAGCTCTAGTAATACCGGGGGACGATGATGATATATACCGTTGGAGACCCCTGTCCGGCCATGGTAAAAAGTAGTTCAACATATGCCACCCCAAATTTCTAATTGAGCCCAACGCAGGAACATTTTCTTTCAATTTAATTTGCGCTATACGCGCGGATCTTCCGCAATGCGGATTGAATCGAGCCCATAGTATCTCTCACTCTGTCTCTTCCTCTCTCTCTCACGCATTGTGTGGGTGGTCTGTACTGGTTGAATCACAGTTGTTTCCACGTCATTACAAGTCGGAGTCTCATCTTACTGTTACAAGTAACACAATTTGGTTGTGCATCAGAATCTGAGATTCTGTGCAGATTATTCTAGCAATTGTAAAGATTTCCACCGACATGAAACCATGAACATGCATGCTTTCTATGATTACATAAGAAGACATTTATTACTACAGTAACCTCAAGATGTGTTCATCATTTTAAGGTTTAATAAATACTGTTACATTAGTTTGTAAGATTTGTAAGATAGCCTCAACATCTGAAGGAGATGTATCTTCTGCTTGGATAGCTCCATCTGTGCAGCTGAGTCTGGCTTCAACTCCAGTTCATCTACAAATTAATAATTGATATGTTGGATTCACATCTCCATTTCAACCAAAAATCTAAGTTCAAGAATAGGACTAAATCAAATCAAACTTTAAATCCACTTTAAAATGTTGGTCCCATGATCCAGGAGGTGAAATAAAAGATCCAAGAAATGTTCCATACGCACAAAAAACATATTTATCTCAAATGTATTGACATGCCTGTTAGTGATCATTTCTCCTTTGCCAAGATAATCCATCCACCTGACAGGTGTGGAATAAAACACAATGCGACAGATGTCTCAAGTTTTGAAGGAGCGTGCGATTGGCATGCTGTCTGCAGGAATGTCCACCAGAGCTGATGCCATGGTAGAGAACTGAATGTTAATTTCTCTACCATAAGCGGCCTCCAACATCATTTTAGATCATTTGACAGTATGTCCAACCGGCCTCACAACCACAGATAACGTGTATGGCATTGTGTGGGCGACCGCTTTGCTGATGTCAACGTTGTGAACAGAGTGCCCCGGTGGCTGTGGGGTTATGGTATGGGCAGGCATAAGCTGAGGACATTGAACACAATTGAATTTTATCGATGGCAATTTGAATGCACAGAGATACCGTGACGAGATCCTGAGGCCCATTGTCGTGCCATTCATACGCCCCAATCACTTTATGTTTCAGCATGATAATGCACGGCCCCGTGTCGCAATGATCTGTACACAATTCCTGGAGCCTGAAAATGTCCCACTTCTTCCTTTGCCTGCATACTCACCAGACATTTCACCCATTGGGCATGTTTGGGATGCTCTGCATTGACGTGTACAACAGAGTGTTCCAATTCCCGACAATATCCAGCTCTTCGCACAGCCATTGAAGAGGAGTGGGACAACATTCCACAGGCCACAATCAACAGCCTGATCAACTCTATGCAAAGAAGACTGACTGGTTTTCTGATCCACGGCATCCTTTAAAAAAAATGTGTCTGTGACTAACAGATGCATGTCTGTATTCCCAGTCATGTGAAATCTATAGATTGGGGCCTAATGAATTTATTTAAATTGACTGATTTCCTTATATTTCGTTATATTAACTGTAAATCTTTGAAATGGCTATATGTTTCTTTTATTTTGTTGTTCAATATACATGGAGGCAGGGTAAAGTGACTTAGTATCAGGATAGATAATAATAATAAGGTATTTTATGTGGATATGTGAAGGCAGGGTAAAGTGACTTAGTATCAGGATAGATAAGAATAAGGTATTTGAGGTAGACAAGTACTGTACATAAAGCCAGGGTATAGTGACTCGGCATCAGGATAGATAATAATAAGGTATTTCAGGTAGATATGTACATGAAGGCAGGGTAAAGTGACTAGACATCAGGATAGATAATAATAAGGTATTTTAGGTAGATATGTACATGAAGACAGGGTAAAGTGACTAAGTGTAACGGTCTGAGTGTAGTGGGTGAGGAGTCAGGCGCAGGAAGCAGAGAGTTCAGGGGAGTGCTATTTTAATGCACTGAGAAACGCTGAACATAAGCCAACCCTCACAATACACAGGGCGTACTGAACAAACAAATGCCCCAAACAGAGGGACTTAAACTGTCCAGGGAAAACACACAAAATGGGAAAACACAAAACCCATAGACGTGCACACAAGTGCACCAAACAGACGATCACAATAATTAATCCCGCACAAGAAACCCTGCGGGCCGGCTGACTAATAAAGCCTTACTACCTAACTCAAAACAGGTGCACACAATCAACACATAAGGAGGGGGAGGAAATAATCAGTAGCAGCTAGTAGGCCGGCGACGACGACCGCCGAGCGCCACCCGAACGGAAAGGGGAGTGTCCTTCGGTCGGAGTCGTGACACTAGGGATCAGGATAGATAATAATAAGGTATTTGAGGTAGATATATACATGAAGGCAGGGTAAAGTGACTAGACATCAGGATAGATAATAATAAGAGTAAAATAAAGAACAGAGTATCAGCAGCATATTAGGAGTGTAAAAGTGTGTGTGTGTGTGTGTGTGTGTGTGTGTGTGTGTGTGTGTGTGTGTGTGTGTGTGTGTGTGTGTGTGTGTGTGTGTGTGTGTGTGTGTGTGTGTATTGGGTTTTCAGGTTGTGTCCCAAAAAGGAAGACAATAACATAGAATTGGACTTCCCAAACCTTAACTGACTGTGTAGATAAATCTGGCGTGTTGTTGAACATGCCAGTACATGTCCTCTCCTCTTTATCTCTTCTTCTTCTCTCCAGCCCTTATATTAGACCTTCATAGGCAATGATGGTGCTACAGGTGTAGGATCATAATTAGATGTTTTGTTTATTTAACTAGGCAAGTCAGTTAAGAACAAATTCTTATTTATAAAGACAGCCTACTGGGGAACAGTGGGTTAACTGCCTTGTTCAGGGGCAGAATGACATATTTTACCTTGTCAGCTCAGGGATTCAACGCAGCAACCTTTACAGTTACTGGCCCAACACTCTGACCACTAGACTACCTGCCATCCCTGTTGATCAGGAAAAAAGGGTGAAGGCAAAGTGTTTTCAATTTGCATTGAAAGTTAATAATGAATAATCCCCTATCAGCATATTAGGGTAATCATGGGTTGCTCAGACGAAAACAATTCACAGACAAGACAGGTCCCTTTTGGATATGCCTGCCCTGAGGCGAGAGTTGTCAACTCAACTCTGTGTGTGTGTGTGTGTGTGTGTGTGTGTGTGTGTGTGTGTGTGTGTGTGTGTGTGTGTGTGTGTGTGTGTGTGTGTGTGTGTGGTTTGCCTGGCTGTTTTGACAAAGTTTGTATTTATTTATTTGCACCACAGAAAACAAGTGATACACAAACAATAAAGATTACATAAAAAACGGTGTGCAGGTGTGGTTGGAAGCTCTGTTCGGTGAGGTGACAGTGATGTTTCAGCTTTCAGTTGTGGAATGGGATGATACTGAATGGTACTGGCAATGCGGAGTTGGGCTTCCTTTGGCCCGGGTCATAATGCGGTCATAATGAGGATCAGCAGGGGCCGACTCCTCTCTCAATTAAATTCGCCACTGTTGCTCGGCAGAGGTTGAGGGCGGAAGATGAGCTCGTTGTACTGCGATGTTAACTGTACATTTAAAAAAATAAAAACATTGTTTATGTTGTTTTGTGTTTCTTCACACATTTGTTTGTTGTTTGGCAATGTAAACATATGTCTCAAATGCCAATAAAACCCCTTTGAATTAAATTGAATAGTACCCGAAACCACTTTACATCCACTTGAATGCCGCCGGATTAGTCTGCAACTCAACGAGTAGTTTATTCCTTTAGAGTAGGAAGCTCCGCCCCTCGCTGAAGGGCTTCATGCTCACTATTCGCCCGTTCCTCCACCAGTTCACCTCGCTGCGCGTTTCAAGAGCCGCGGATCAAAGCTGCCTGCTGGGACGCCACACATTTCCCCAGCTACCTATCGGCGCGTCGGATGTGGGATAAATAACATATAACTTTGTTTTTGGGACCTACATTGTTTTGAGGTTTTTGGGGAGGGAGAAGGGGTTGCCAGGCAAGTCAAGAACGGGAGAAGACCTCAGGTAAGCAAAAACATTTGCACTTTCCACAGAACTGACACGCGTTTATCTTTTCTCCGACCAATAGATTCGCATATACAGTCATGTTTATTTAAGCCAGTAACGTTGTTTGTTTAATGTATATAGGTTGTTGAACATATAGCTGTCCGTCTAATTAGTATTTGCCTCCTTATAACCAGGCTAAGAACCCCCGTATTGGGTAGGAATATGTCACAGGTGATAATGCTTAGCCTGTAACCATAGTCCAGGAGGACGCATTTAGATACTACAAGTGAAACATGTTATTTGAGACCATGGCTGAGCAAGGATAAGGAGCTTGAAAATGTCAACATATATCTATAGATATTCTCAGGAACGAGGCACGTCCTCTAGGAGGCTATAGGCATCCCACTTGTTTCAGAAATGGAATGAATGATACCTTCAGGAGTCGCGGTTCGAATGAGAAGGCATTCCAGAGATGGGAACAATGTGTTCGACTGCTCGATCAACTGAATGGGAAATTCTGTCTCAATGTTCAACCAGGCGCTTCAGCACAGAAATGAATTAATCGCGTGAAACAAACACTGCGTGGCAATGCCTTGTAGATCCTTACGATAATTCGATGTATACCGTCCGTGATCGAGTTGAGAATGTTTGACTCTATTTGTTAATATATCGTTTTTGTTCCGTTTATTAGACAGTCGAGGAATGTAAGGAGTATCGATCCATAGACACCCCCATATGTGCGCGTGCGTGCTAAGGCTTGAATTACTGGTCACATAATATCAGTATTGTCTTAAGTATCTTATGACTACATTGAACTTGGAAGTGTAAAAGTCAACCAATAATTCCGTTTTTTCAGCTGTTCTTTCTTTGACAAAGCCCTGCCCCGCCCCTCTATCGTTATCTGCCCATGACTGTCAAAATGTTGCCCCTGAGTCTAAACATTGTCACACAGATTGCATTCCCCCTGCATCAGGCTAGCCCTGAACAAATAATACATTGTGTGTGGTCAGTAGTGTTGTGTTGTTAGGGCGACAGGAGTCAGGCAGTTTTGCTTCCAGACACTGTTCTGTTATTGCATGCCAGGGCGAGACAGCAGGGGGTAGACTACAGCGCAGAGGCAACACTAGTTGATTACACACTGGCACTCAGAGACAAAGATGGTTTTTATTATGTCCCCAAGATGCGGAATGACAAAGTTTGAGGACAAAGTTGACCCAGACCCATGCAGCAGGTCACCTTTGTGCTGCTGATCACTTTTTTTCATTGTTTTCCCATTTTGACTTCTGAATTTCTTAACAGCTATATGACAGAAAGCCCAGACTTGAATTTGTGTCATGACTCTTGACCATCTGGCCATGCTTGTGTATATAGATGTTAGTCTCAGAGTACAGGACTAGGCCTACATAGAAATGTCATTTTTTTCTGAGGAAGAAACAGTGTAGGCTTCGCTCAGAATCTGTGTGAGGATTTGGTCGTGTTCATTTCTGGAGGTGATGGAGCTGGAGAAATGGACATCAGCCTCAAATGAAACTCCTTCTCACCACATGTCCAGTCTTGTTTTTGTTTTGGGTGTTACAGTGCATTTGGGAAAATATTGAGACCCCTGGACCTTTTCCACAGTTACAGCCTTATTCTAAAATATTTTTTTTTTCCCTCATCAATCTACACAAAATACCCCATAATGACAAAGCAAAAACAGGTTTTTAGAAATAAAAAACAGAAATATCTCATTTACATAAGTGTTCAGTAAAGGGTCTAAATGCTTTCCAAGTGCACTGTGGGTAGATACCCAGGCAGATGAGAAAATGGAAAAGATCATATTTGTCTATACCATTCAGAAGTAGACCATGTGCCATACATCTATCAGTCATACATTTTAATATAGGCTACAGTTGAAACAACAATCAGTGCTGTTTCCAGTGCTTTCCAGATAGTTATTGTGTCAGAGAAACAACAAAGGAATATCAGATGATGCTGTAGGTGTAAACATGCATCTCACTAAGTCAAGAAACTCCCCTCCTTCTACAACCCATGTCTATAGTTTGTCCCTAGATATTATAACGCTACAAAATCAATACCAGTTTCTGGTGTTTGAAATTGAATGAGTAATCTGTGTTATTCCACCAGCTTTTTATATAAGGCTACATCCCCTGTATTGCTTTATTAATGACTTTAGGTGATGGGGATTTGTACTTCTGTGTGCCATTTCCAAGGCTTGTCTCTGGGTATTTAGCTCTGTGTGAAGACAGAGGAGGACACCTAGGAGAAACAAGACAGACAAACCCTCTGGTCATGTTGATTTTCTCACCGTCCTCCAGTCTTTAACATGAATTGCACAGGGAGAGGTGTTAAGAGCTGCTGGTGTGGTGGTCTGACACTTGCGCCTCTCCACATTCCAGGCATTCTGACCTCTGGGATGTTTGAGGCATTCTACAACAGGAGACTGCATTCTAAACGCCTTTATGTTCCTGGGGGTCACGTGGGCTCAACAGAAAGTAGGACCCTCTAATTTAGGACGCCTGGGAACGAGGACAGAGCTCAGAGGCATCTGAAGTTACAAAGAACACTGCAGTGTAGTGATAGTGGTGGAGCGTGTTGAGTTTACTACAGAGGTTAAAGCCTGGTATAGTTTAAACTTCCTGGCAACACATGACTACACAAATTCAGACACTTGATGGATTTAGCCATAAGTAATTTGTTACAATCACTGGGAAAATTAAATCCATAGGATATTATTGGGGAACCAATGAAACACACATCATTATCCTGAGGTGTTTACTGTAGTCTTTCTATTCTAGTTTACTCTGCAGTAAAACAGCTGTGGTGCTTCCTGAACCAGACATAATGCTAGTTCTGTTAGGCAGAGGAGACCAGAGGAAAGGGCTTGTGTCCCAAAATGGCACCCTAATCCCTACATTTTACTGGGCAAGTCAGTTAAGAACAAATTCTTATTTTCAATGACGGCCTAGGAATAGTGGGTTAACTGTCTTGTTCAGGGGCAGAACAACAGATTTTTACCTTTGTCAGCTCGGGGATTTGATCTTGCAACCTTCTGGTTACTAGTCCAGCGCTCTAACCACTAGGCTCACTGCCATACTTTTTTAGTGCAGTACTTTTAACCAATGTAGGGAATAGGGTGTCAGTTAGGATGCAACTGAGTATTGCACCTTGTGCTTTTCATCAGTGGGTGTCAAGTACTGATCATTATGCAACACCACAACCAACTCTCAAATACCTTTTCCTTAAAAGTGATATTTTTATTGCGTTGATATGAATGAAGTTGTATTTCGTAATTCAACAGAACTGAATGGTGTAATGTTGAGGGTTAAAGTCTAGAAAGGTGACTGATTGTCTGACTGTTGTCTCGGTGTGTACCTGTAGAGGATCTGGGATTCCAGGTTGACAAATCTGTTGAAGTTGAAATGGGTATAGGAGACACTGTAAACTATGAGTCCCCAATTACATCCAGCTTCAGGCTGCTTCATCCTTGAGCGGATGGGGCGGGACATGTACACTGCAAATTGACCGCAAGAATCCCAACCAATATAGTATTTGACAAAAACAGAATCATTTCAAACCTTAATTACATTGTGATACGATCACATATTGCTTTATTTATGAGTGGGAATACTTGAGAACAGATTTCTTAAATTAAAATCACTTTGACCTGATTTCCTGGTGATTTTTAGTCTTTTATGTCCAATAATAAAAATGGTATAAATAAAATCACGTCCGGGGCAAATTGTTCCATTGGGCCACCTATTGGGGAATGAACTTTGCCTTGTTCATAACCACCGCTGTTATGTTCAGCTCAAACAATGTGTGCTCTCAATAGCATTATGATAGTTATTGATTAACTCGAGGAATTCAGATAAGAAACAGTGCTTTTAAAGTGAGAATCGCCACAGTAAATACAATTCTATGCACATTGTTATTCTGATTTCTCCTCTCTGCAGGGTTTCATGTGATACCAGGCTTCTCTGTACAACTACGAACCATGTCGCATCATCCCATCTCCCACCTACATTGACATCAAATATACGTTTCGGACAAATATGTCGGCCTGCGGTGAGTTTTCAGAACACGTGTGGAAACCCGGCTCGTGTAAGAACTGCTTCCATCCGCGTAGTGCCCACCGTGCCAGCGGGGGCAGCACAGTGCCCTGTGGTGCCCTGAGGACCAGTCTGGGGGGAGAGGAGGAGGAGGAGGAGGGAGTGACCGTGCCCTACTCCAAACCCACCATCGCCGTTCGCCCCACCATGATGCTCCCTGACTCCAGCGAGATGCTGGCAGACCTCAACATGAACATAGAACAGGTTAGATCTCACTAACTCAAATACAAATGTATGACACTGTATGCCTTTGCATTTAACTAAGTACATCTAGAATGAAACCCGTAGATTTTAGAGTCACTTAATGTGAAGTGATTCAATAATGTCTGTATGCTTTCTATAACCATGAATTATATTTCCCCTCAATTTGTTTCCCCTCAGGACAATCTGAAGAGTCCAGTGGAACGACTGGGCCTTAAGAAGATGTTGGGCCTGTCCCCTATCTACATAGACAGTAAAGGTTGTAACAAGGCCCTGAGAGAGGCCGTACTACAGAGTACTACAACCCCTGAGAAGATAGACTACCCCTGCAGCCGTTTTTCCCCTGGTCCTATCAGCCCCCGGTCTTCTCTGTCCCCGTCAGCCCTCCAGAAGGACTCTAGTATGATCATCAGCAGTGTCTTAGTGAACCAGGAGGACGGACACAGCCGAGGGCCTCACAGTCTGAAGGAGAAAGGGAATAGCAACAGTGACTCGTCCTACAGGCAACAGATCACCAAGACTACCAAAACCACCAAGAATACTTGCAACGGGCACGGCGTCCGCATGGTGACCACCACTAGAGGGTCTTCCACAGTCCAGGCCATCCGGGAAGTGAAAGCACCTCTGGGTATTGCTATCAACATCATTGCCACGGTAACAACAACGGCTGGTAACGGCATCTGTAACGGTCTTATCACCACCACAACAGCCCCTAGTAATGGGGGCCTTATGTCTGGGAACACCAACCAGTCCAGTACTTCTCCCGTCCCATCTTTAACCACCCTAAGCTCAGGGGCATCTCCGGGGCCTCTAGGGCACAACCTCCTGTCCTGTGGAGGAGGCCGAACCGGCTCCTTCGTCTCCGAGCCTGGTACTCTGTCTCTGTCAGACTCATGCTCCTATCGCAGCAGCACAGACTCTCTCACAGGGCCGGATGGTTTCGGACTGGCTGGGCCAGATAGTCCCACTCCTCAGAGCCTCTCAGCCTCCTCTCCCTCAGACGGACAGACGCTGTCGTCAGAACCCATCTATGCTGAGAGCACCAAGAGGAAGAGGAGGCCTCAGAGCGCTGGAGGAGGGAACGGGAAGGTCCATGCCCAAAAACAGCACTCTGAGCTGGAGGTGGAGCTCACAGAAGAGGGTCAGAACCAGAGGGCCAAGATAACCGTCCGGGCTGCTCATACTGAGGAGAACAACCGGACATTCTATCTGAGCAGCCCGGACTCAGCCGTCAGCACCCAGTGGCCTGACTTCAGCCCCACGGCCCTCAGCAACCCCGGAAGCCCAGCTTTCAAGTGGCCCTCCAGCTCTTCTGTAACAGAGACATCATCCCCAGGTTTCCCTGCTTCACTCCAGCCCAAACCCCAGAACAGCCCCCCTATACCGCCCAAGAGGAACAACCGATCGCCCAAACCGCTCCCAGGGACCTCCAGCATCTCCCCGGTGCCTGAGCTCAGCATACAGACTCTGGTTTTATCACCGTCTTCCAGGGACGTCCAGGTGCAGGTGAAGTCCCAGATGGAGCCCCACAGCTCAGCCTCATCTGAGGTCCGGAGGCACAAGCTCCATACCACTCCCTGGAACTGGGAGGGCCGGATCGAGGAGGAGGAGGAGGAGGAGACAGAGGAGGGCCATGCTCAGGAGAGTGCCTCTCAGAGCAGGGTGACAGGGCTCATCAATAGGGCGGCTGTCTGGAGAGACGCCAGTGACTGGAGACCCACGGGGGTGACACAGGGCAGCGAGGGCCAGCGGGGCAGCACCCAGACCCTACCAGGCACCGCGGCCAACAATAGTGCCAGTCAGAAGCAGGCAGGCTGCAGCAGCGCGGAGGAGGGCAAACATAGCGGGAGCATGTTGGCCAAGTCGACTCCGTCGTCTCTCTCCAGCACGGAGCAGCTCTCAGCAGAGGGGAAGAGTTCAAGCCATGACCCCACTCCACCACCCCCTCCCCCTAAGAAACACCACAGGTAAGAACCTGGGCCTTTTGGTTTTAAACACTGACTGAGCTACGGGCTATGGATGGCATTCCAGACAGTGTAGAATGAACATCAGTCATTCTACTGTAGTGAATTAGTTTTGTGATTCTTTGTCGTTTAGTCACTCTTTTGTGATATACGGTACCTGTATTTTATTCACACTGAGCTTTGGGTGGTATTCCTGAGAGTGTAGCATGAATGATGTTGAGAAACAGAAAGGCCATGTATAACAAATTGAAAATGAATGGGCTTTTGGAAGATCACTTCATTCTTGACAAAGTAGGTTTGCTTGTCTTTATAGTTTACCCATTTAATCTACAGTGTTGTCATTAAGTTCAGTGATTTCAGTTGGAAATGGATGGCTACTCCATATTGATGTGACAATATTTTAAGTGAGCGTAATGTATCATGACAGAAATAACTTTAATTTGTAATGTTCATTATTGGTTTTTAGACTCCTCACTTACCCGGTGTACTGCATGGTGCTGCTTGCCAGCAATAGTGTAATTCTTTATAGCACGACAGTAATGAACTTCATCCATCATGAATTGGATTCTCATTTTCTAATGGGGGAAATGTATTTCTGTTAAACTTCAAAGGGTAATTCATCCTTGTAGATGTGATTTACATTTTAGTCGTTTAACAGGACACTCTTATCCAGAGTGACTTTACAGGAGTAATTAGGGTTAATGTAAGTGCCTTGCTCAAGGGCACATTGGCCTATT